>NC_044912.1:24114164-24403671 GCF_001633185.2 Quercus lobata | reverse complement strand
AATTTAAATTATATTCAAACTAAAAGTCTATTATAAAAAAATTCTAAACTTAAATCTCAAAAAAAAAAAAAAAAAAAAAACTCATTTCTAAATATATAAACAACCTTTTGACTTCTACTCTAATTAAAAGTCTATTATCAACATCTTAAGAACAACTAATTAGTAAATTAATTAATATTATTTGTTATAATATATTTCTTCAAATTAAGGGATAATATTTAACAAATATTTAATTTAGATAAAACTTATCATTAAACTTTAACAAATTTAAATTCTATTCAAACTAAAAGTCTATTATCAGAAATTCTAAACTTGAATCCCAAACAACAACCTACATTTTCTTTCTCAAAAAAAAAAAAGAAAAAAAAAACCCTTTTGACATAAACTCCAACTAAAAGTTTATTATCAAAATTTTAAGAATAATTAATTAGTAAATTAATTTATATTATTTTTATGATATATTTTCTCAAATTAAGGGACAACATTTAATAACTTTTTAATTTAAATAAAACTAAAAGTCTATCATCAAAATTTTCCAAAATTAAATACCACACAACTCACATTTTTCTTTTTTTATCCTCAAGTTGCGTCTTATTAAAGTAATATTTTATATTTGGATATTAAGCTAACAGGCTCTTGACTAAGAGATAAGATTTAAAAATAATATAATTTAGATAAAACTTTAGAATATAAATTTTAGAAATTTAAATTCTACTCCAACTAATAGTCTATATATATATATATATATGTTAAGTAATGACTTTTCGATATAATCACTCTTAACCAATGAAGTCGTCCATATAAATTCCACATAATACACCCCATGTTTTTGTATTTTTTTTTCAGTTTTTTTTTCCCAGGATGCAACTTACGCTTATTGTTCATCATGCTTATTGTAAGGACGCAGTTTGAATCCTAAGCCCAAATGATAAAAGGATTTAGGTCCAAAGAGCCTAGTACAATGAATTTGTAGAGAATGGATTGGAAAACTAGGTTCTAATGAGTTGGGTCACGGTTACAATGGATCCAGTAGACAATAAAGCAAAAATAGACTGGATTTATCTAAGGAAAATCGTCATCGGCACAGTCCGAGAAGATCAGTTCTTGTATATATTACTTGAAGTTGGTTTCAAATACAGTTTTGATTGCTACAGTGTTTTTTTCTCAATTCTCCAATCCCCTCTCTCAGGGTCTCTTTTCTATTTTATACTTTCTTCTCCTTTCATCTCTACCCTCCACATGCAGATCAGATTGCTGGTGTGGATCCTTGTCCCATTAGCATTTTCCTGAAATCTTTGGATAGTAGCTGTAAGGATGAAAACTACGGTTCAAGTATCACTTCCTCATTAATGCGGCCAAAGGGTTAGCTACAGAGCATTCAATGTGGTGGTAGTAGTTTTTCCTTAGAAATTTCATAGCTTTCCTTTGTCTAGTTTCTTCCTGATACTTATCCTTATTCATGGAATAGTCTGGAATGTTACTCTTGATGGTAGACCGCATCCTCTGACCTCGGTTTTGCCTAGCCGAGGAAGCATTTCTCCTCAGACCGCCCTTTTGGATGATCATGATCACACTTCACCTCTTCACTTACTAACACGGATTCTCATGAAAGTAATTACTCGTCCTCGAACTACTTAATGTCATCAGATTGGGCCCCTAGCCCAATATGTACATAGACATGTTCTATTGGGCCTATTACCCCTACACTTATTATTTTAATTTAATAAATTCATTTTACTTATTATTCTTTAATTCTGAATTTGTGTGAAGGATATTATGCCAAAGGAAGTTTACTATAAAGAAGAAAAATAATGGACACCATTTAAGTTCTTGATTCTCTTATGTAATTTTTTTTTTTATTCTCAATTTTTGAACTCTTTTGTGTATGTTTGGATTTTGGGCTTTGATTGTTATATTTAATTTGTGAGTATGTTGATTTATTTAATTAGATTATCATTAGGAAAAAAAAATCTATATTGAGGAACTATTTTGTTTATTATTATTTGTGTTGGCTATGACATAATCTAAATAGGAATAATCAAACTTATTCCATATCTCATATTAAGGCTTCGTTTAGGAGTCCATAAGGGAATGGAATGGAATGGAATGAAATGATCATAAGAAATGGAAAGGAATGGAATGAAATAGAATGTATTTAAGCAAGGAAAAGGAAAGAAAAAGAACAGAATAGAATAGAATTAAGTAACCTTGATTGGATGTTTTAAAATAAATGAATGAAAATGAATAGAATGTAAGTAATCTTGTTTGGGAATAACACAGAGGGAATGAATTATAATCATTTTATGACAATATTACTATTAGACCCCTATTTTAAAATAAATGGCTGAATATATAGGGTATTTTGGGAGTTTTAGTAAAAAAAAAATCATTAAATCTAATTCCATTTCCTATCATTCCTCTCAATTTCAGGGGAAATGAAAATTTGAGATTTTAAAGGAATGGAGAGGAATAAGTGTTTTTTCTTACCCATTTCATTCGCTCTCACTTAAACTCCCAAATAAGGGAATTGACTTTCTATTCCCTCCATTAAAAACTTCCAAACAAGGGAAGGGAATAATATTTTAAAATTATTCTTTTCATTCATTTCTATTTCATTCCATTTCCTCCTCCCAAACGAGGGCTAAAAAATTAACACAAAGAAAAAAGAGAATTTTTAAAATATAAAAATAGATAAAAACTGATGATGTCTAAACTCTAAACAGTCGGAACTTAAAATAATTTTTTTTATTAAAATTACTTACTTATTTTTGAATTTTTTATTAATTTTTATTTAATAATTTTGTTTTAATTAATTTTAAAAAATAGCTTACATATGAATTTTCATTAAGCCGTGTATCATGCAAGAATAATACTATTTTATAAATTAAAAAGCAAATGATTCTTTAACAAAATATTAAAGTCAACAACTAGATTGCTTAAAACACTAACTCCTCACTTAAAAAAGTACTTATTAACCACATAAAACTCTAACTTATACTTAGCTTATTATCTTATTAATCATTCTAATGTTAAAATACCCTATACTTTTAAAAAAAATTATTTAAACGCATAGAAATTGGAAAGTCCCAAATTTACGGCATATAAATTTCGTCCTTAATACCTCCATTTTCTTATTCAGAAAACTCTCTCCCAACCTTTTTTTTTTTTTTTTTTTTTTTTTTGAGAAACAAGATCATAAGCTTTCATTAAATCAAACTAGCCAAAATCGGCTTGAAGTACATTTTATAACTGTGGTGGAACATTCTCCATCCACACAAGATAACCGCTAACATGTCTAGCAAAGTTATGTACCAAATTATTACCCTGCCCACGAGTGTGCGTGAAACTCAAGCTATTGAAGCCATCCATAATCTGTCTTACTACAGCAATCAGATGACCATATGTTGACAGTGATTCCTATTCGCTCCTCATGGCTTTGATAACTACTTTAGAATCTCCCTCAATGATGATAGAAGACACGCCTAACTCAGCTGCAAAAGACACCGCTCGGACAGTTGCTATAGCTTCAACATCCATGATGGACGGTGGGAGCGCTACATTCTCAAAAAAAGATGCGATGACCTGACCTTGGTGGTTTCGTATCACTACACCCAACCCCGCTCTTTTTTCTTCTTTAAATACAGCCCCATCGAAGTTTACTTTAAACTTCGTCGTTGGAGGAGGTTGCCAACTCTCTCCCAAACTTATTGAGTTAACAAAAGTTCATTCACATAATTAATTTATAACCGACCAAATTTAGATGAAGTATTAGGGCCAATCATGCTAGCCTAAAGTTGGCTTCGCAAAAAAAGATGGTGCTAATGGTTTTAACTTTTATCAACATCTTAAGAACAACTAATTAGTAAATTAATTTATATTATTTGTTATAATATATTTCCTCAAATTAAGGGATAATATTTAACAAATATTTAATTTAGATAAAATTTATCATTAAACTTCAACAAATTTAAATTCTATTCAAACTAAAAGTCTATTATCAGAAATTCTAAACTTGAATCCCAAACAACAATCTACATTTCTTTCTCAAAAAAAAAAAAAAAAAAGAACTTTTGACATAAACTCCAACTAAAAGTCTATTATCAACATTTTAAGAATAATTAATTAGTAAATTAATTTATAATATATTTTCTTAAATTAATGGACAACATTTAACAACTGTTTAATTTAAATAAAACTAAAAGTCTATCATCAAAATTTTCTAAACTTAAATACCATACAACTCACATTTTTTTTTCCACTCAAGTTGCGTCTTATTAAATTAATATTTTATCAGGACATTAAGTTAAAAGACTCTTGACTAAGAGATAAGATTTAACAATAATTTAACTTAGATAAAACTTTATCATCTAAATTTTAGAAATTTAAATTCTACTCCAACTAATAGTCTATTATCAAAATTTTCGGAACATATATATGTATATGTATGTATGTATGTTTAGTCATGACTTTTCGATTTAATCACTCTTAACCAATAAAGTCATCCATATAATTAAATTCCACATAATACACCCCATGTTTTTGTATTTTTTTTTCACTTTGTTTTCCCAAGATGCAACTTACGCTTATTGTTCATCACGCTTTTTTTTTTTTTTTTTTTAATTTAATAAATTCATCTTACTTATTATTCTTTACTTCTGAATTTGCATGAAGGATATTATGCCAAAGGAAGTTTACTATAAAGAAGCAAAACAATGGACACCATTTAAGTTCTTGATTCTCTTATGTAAGTTTTTAATTTTTTTTTATATTCTTAATTTTTGAACTCATGTGTGTATGTTTTGATTTTGGGTTTTGATTACTATATTTAATTTGTGAGCATGTTGATTTATTTAGTTAGACTATCACTAGGAAAAAAAAAAATTTGTATTGAGGAAGTATTTTGTTTATTATTATTTGTGTTGGCTACGACATAACCCAAATAGGAATAATCAAACTCATTCCATATCTTATATTAAGAAATTAACACAAAGTACAAAGAGAATTTTAAAATATAAAAATAGATAAACATTGATAATGTCCAAACTCTAAACAATCGCAACTTAAAATGATTTTTTTATTAAAATTACTTACTTATTTTAGAATTTATTATTAATTTTTATTTAGTATTTTTGTTTGAATTAATTAAAAAAAATAGCTTATATATAAATCTTCATCAAGCCGTGAATATTACTAGTTTATAAATTAAAAAAAAAAAAGATTTTTTAACAAAATATTAAAGTCAACAACTAGTTTGATTAAAACACTAACTCCTCATTTAAAAAGTACTTATTAGTTATTAACCACATAAAACTCTAACTTATACTTAACTTATTATCTTATTAATCATTCTGATGTTAAAATACCCTATACTTTTAAAAAAAAAAAATTATTTAAACACTTAGAAATTGGAAGGTCCCAAAATTACGTCAAATAAAGTTCGTCCTTAATACCTCCCTTCTCTTATTTAGAAAACTCTCTCCCAACCTTATTGAGTTAACAGAAGTTCATTCACATAATTAATTTATAACCCACCAATTTTAGATGAATTATTAGGGCCGATCATGCATCTGGCCTAAAGTGGGCTTCGCAAAAAAAGATGGTGCCGATGGTTTTAACTTTTATTGGGTGGATTCTAATTTCTAATTCTTTAATTTGAATTAATTATAAGGTCCAAAATAGAAAATGAAAAAATAACTGGTTCCATTGGTGGGCGATAATGCTAATGGTATAGAACACATCACAAGTACATGTATGTATATGTAGTACATGTATGTATATGTATGTGTTGATGATTTTTGTAAGTCCATTTGTAGCTGTCATAATAAAACTAGAGCAACTTTGTGAACATAACCTTAATTTTAGGTGAACCACGTAATTCTTCTATTTGTGTGTCTTTTCTGTTCTCTATATTATATTGTTCACATTTCATAAACCATGGCTAAAGTTTATTTATTTATTTATTTTGACTGTCAAATAAAGTTTATTTGTTCCTAACAATTTATTGATTTAAGCTTTTGAATTAAAGTAGTACCTCTTAATTTGTATATTAAAATCTTATTTAAAGAATCCTTAAAATGTTTTATTCCATGCAAATGACTTTTAGGTCAAGTAGAATTTTTAGTATTTCCACCGAAAACGTTTAGAATTCTAATCTTCACTTAAAATATTATATGTGTATATATATATATATATATATAAAACCTTTTATTCCATAATTGTACCAGGGGCTCTAAATTCTACCTTTATTCCATAACCTTTTATTCCATGCAAATGACTGTACCAGGGGCTCTTGAGCATGTGATATAAATACTGGTGTTTATAATGTACTAATTTATTTCTGTTATGTCGTAAATTTGGTGTCACAGCTAAAATAATTGCTGAACTTTGGGCCATCCGTTGGGGCTTGCAATTCGCATGGGAACTAGGTTTCAGACACATCCAAGCGGAAACCAACTCCCCGCTAGCTCCCTTGTGCTTTGAGGCAAATTATTAGGTAGTAATTCCCCAGAGTTGGGTTTGGTTGATGTCAGCATCGAATTCGAATCATGTTAGAGGCAATTTTTTGGACAACAAATTGATATAAAAGCCCAAAAAAGACAGCGAATATGGCCCACTTTTATGCGCTGAACCAGGAAAATGGGGATAGCTAAAATAAACTCTACAGAGTCAGCCCCAAAGCCTGTTAGCATGGACAGCAAAATCTCTAGGCCCAATTGATGAAATCGACCAAGGCCCACTGAATCAGTTTCTTAGGTCACAGGGATTTGTATCATCATATGATGATGCCCATAAATATACTGAGAGTGATGCAGATGCTCACAAGGTTTGTTGCCATCAAGTTACAATTTTATTTTACTATTTTAGTGCCCTGGCCACTCATTTCCCAAACAAATAAAGCTAATCAATTACTATATTTTTTATATCTATTTCTTTCTTAATGTCCTGCAGTGGGTTAGCCACCGCAATCATAGGGTTTGTAATCCTAACAAGTCACGCAAACCATTAAGAACAAGTTGGGCTGAAGCAGTTTTCAGTATAAAAAAGGTGAATAATATTTATTATTTAGTAAAATATGGCTACATTTTCACTTCCCATTAATTGACATTAGGGTAAATATGTATATTCTAAATGTTTCTTATGCCTATTTCCTGCCTGAAGGACAAATAAATTTAGACTGGGGAACAAAAAGAAAAAAAACAAAGGAAAAGATATATAGAGTGAACATTTAACTTTCTCCACAATGATTCTCAAAAAAAAAAAAAAAAACTCTCTCCACAATACCATATTTATGATTTCGAAACACTTAAATAAAGTAATTTTAGAATGGTATCTGCTGACTACAGATTTCCTATATGCCATCCATCCACCAATAAGATCTAAAACTTTACATGGTATTGATTTCTCAGTAACAATAATTTTTTGTGGTCTCGAGTTCATTTTTCTCTAAAAGGCTTATCGATTCCCTGCTTTCAGGTGTGACATATAAGTGGTGTTATTCTTGAAAACTGGTGGCGTCTTCTATCTTTACCACCCCTTGCCCCACTCCTTTTCCCTGTTCTTTGCAAATTTCAGCTTTATACGAGTAAATTTTGCCATAAAAGCTGTTTTTAAGGCCTGTAGAATATTTGCTCTAGTCTTGGTTGGATTGAGCTGGTTTAGTTCCCCTGTTTGACTCGTAGATTTGGTAGAGTGGTACTTATTGTACAGCTCATTAGTGAATGTGTAATAAGTGATCAATGCAACAAATATTATATATAACATGTATTTTGATCATGACCATAGCCCAATATGTTTGTCCAATGGTCCATGAGAATTGTGTGTGGAACATCAGCTCTGCTTGTTGTTGATGAGAAGAGTCAAGTGATTGAATATATACTCTCCAGTTTACAATTTTTGGTCTTTTGTCACTCGGATGTGATTTAAACTAAGGGACAGGGAGCCAATTCTGAAAAATTGAGTTTGGAGAGTACACATGATATGGTTATCTTTGTTTAGCAAATACAGTTACAGAGCTTTCATCGACTAATATGCGGATTTTTTTTTGGGTTTCCAGTATCTGCTTCGAAAAGCTTCACTGGCTGAAGATGATGCATTTGCCTTTCTCAAAGGTGACAACCATGGTGATTTTATTACAATTTCTGCTCTCCGTGAAGCATTGCGCCAGGTACTTTATTTTATCAACTTTGCCATATGAGATGTAAATTTTAGTTATAAGATAAACTCACTATGATCAGATGTTATACAGGTTAATTTAATTGGTCATCCTTATGGACTGAGTTTCCAAGATATGAAAAATCTATGGGTCCAAGCAGACATCAATGGAGATGGTGTTATTGATTGTGAAGAATTCAAGGTATCTTCAAGTCCTAAATCGTTGAATATGACCTAAATTTTCAGTCATTTAATTGCGGAAGCCACTCCCAGTCAAGAATCTGGCCTTTCCAATCTATCATTATCTGAAATCTGGATACAGGAATCTGGTTTTGTGAATTATATTAGATTACATCATTAGTTCCAGATAGATATACTAAATAAGAAAAATAAATGGTGAAACTTGTCAATTTTCTTAAATTGTTAGGGTTTTAGCCAAGCTTGGACATGTATCTAGACTCTGGCACTGTTAGAAATACTGAATTCAATAGTATTGTATTTTATAGTAAAAGAATATACATGAATGCCTTTATATAAGAGGCAGATGTGTGCAGTACAAGTAAGAATGTAGTGCAAGTATGTGTGCTATACAAGAAATCTAAGTGGGCATAAAGCGCATAACACTATACACGTTAACAGTCCCCCTCAAACTCAAGGTGGGTGTGAGACCAACTTGAGGTTGTTAACTAAAGCACAAAGGCGTCCCTTAGGATGTGACTTGGTGAAAATATCTGTAAGTTGATCTTTGGAGAAGACTAAGAAGAGCTTGAGAACACTATGGACAATATGATAACAGATAAAATGATAATAAATCTCAATGTATTTAGTCCGTTCATGGAAGATATTATTGTGAGCAATATGAATGGCACTTTGGTTGTCACAATAAAGAGGAGTAGCAGAGGATGTGGACACACCTAAGTCCTTAAGAAGCCATTGTAGTCAAAGGAGCTTAGATGTGGTATTAGCAAGGGCACGATATTTTGTTTCAGTATTGGAGCAGGCCACAAGGGTTTTTTTTTTTTTGCTTCGCCAAGAAATCAAAGAAGAACCAAGGAGAAAGCAATAACCAGTGGTGGACCTGTGATCAGCAGGATCTCTTGCCCAATCAGCATCAGAGAATGCACGGAGAACAAAAGGAGACTGAGCTGAGTAGAAAAGGTCATGGAAGAGAGTACCCTTCAAGTATCGAAGAATACACAGAACAGCAGCATAGTGAGTCGATTGTGGAGCAGACAGATACTAGCTCACCTGATGAATAGCGTAGGAAATGTTTAGACGAGTAATAGTGAGATAAACTAGGCTGCCAATCAATCATTTGTAAAGAGAAGGATTAGACAATGGTTCCCCCCTCCCCCCCGAAGAAGTCAGATGCACATTAAGTTCAACTGGAGTGCCAACAGTCTTACTATCAGTGAGTCCAAATCAAGACAAAAGTTCAGAAACATACTTGACTTGAGTAATATAAAGACCATCTGTGAAATGAGTGATTTCAAGACCTAAGAAATAGCTGAGATGTCCAAGATCTTTCATCTCAAACTATTGACTGAGAAAATCCTTGAGTTCTTGAATGTCACTAAGGTCATCGCTAGTTATGATCATATCATCCACATATAGGAGAAGCAAAATAGTGCCTTTGTCAATGCGATGAAGAAATAAGGTAAAATCATAAGGACTGGCAGTGTAACCCAAGTGAAAAATGGTGAAGCTGAACTTGGCAAACTAAGCTCGTGGGGCTTGTTTAAGGCCATAAAGTGCAAGTCGAAGGCGACAAATCTTGTTTGATTCAACAGAGAGACCAGAAGGAAGTTGCATATAAACTTCTTCACTTAAATCCCCATTAAGGAAGACATTTTTAACATTCATTTGAAAAATGTCACATTTACTAGCAGCGGCAATAGCTAAGAGGGCATGAACAGATGAGAAACGAGCAACTGGAGCAAAGGTCTCTTCATAATCAATCCCATACTCTTGTGTAAAACCTTTTGCAACAAGACGAGCCTTATAACGCTTAATGGACCCATCAAAGCGAGTCTTGATCATGTAGATCCACTTACAACCAACCACAGACTGTCCAAGAGGGAGAATAGCCAAACCCCAAGTATGGTTTTTGGATAATACATCAAGTTCTTCTTTCATTGCAATCTGCCATAAATGGTCAGTGAAGGCCTCATGATAGGTGTGAGGCTCGTGGAGTATAGCAAGGGCAGTGTAACAATGATAGTCAAGTAAATGTGCAGGAATGGATCTTACTCGGGTTGAGTGACAAGGTGGAATGTCTTGTGGAAGATCTTCAAGCGGAGCAGGAGCAGGGGACCCAGGCTCAAAGTGGGCTAACTCATAATCAACCTGTTCATCTTCCACCTGTTTAGGAGAAGCATAAAAAATATCTGGAGGTTGGATAGAGAAGTCCGAAGGAGGATCAAGAGTATTTGTAGAAGGAACATGTGACTCGTCTAGAAAGATTTCTAAAACAGAGGAGGTAGTCAAGGAAGAACGAAGGTGAGAGAGTTCAACAAATAAGCGGTGTTCCCAAAAGACAATATTACGAGAAACACGAAGATGATGAGAGACAGGATCATAATACCGATACCCCTTTTAAGTTTTATCATAGCCAAGAAAACAACAAAGTCGAGATCAAGGCTCAAGTTTGTTATGCTCATGAGGTTGAAGAAGAACGAAACAAGCAAAACCGAAGGAGCGAAGGTGATGATAGTCAGGGGGTAACCCAAAAAGGAGCACATATGGAGTTTGATTATGGATGACAGTACTTGGAATGCGATTAATAGCATGAACAGCATCAAGAGCAGCTTCACCCCAAAATGGGGCAGGAACTTTGGCAGAAAGAAGAAGAGCACGAACAGTGTCAAGAATATGATGAAGTTTTTGTTCGGCTCGACCATTTTGCTGAGAGGTACTTGGACAAGTTAGATGATGTACAGTGCCATAGTAATGCAACAGAGCTTGAAAAGCATATTGAGTATATTCAAGAGCATTATTAGATCGAAAATTTTTGATACGTTTGGAGAATTGTGTTTCAACAATTTTTACAAAGTTATTGTAGATTGGTAAAATTTCAAAACGAGATTTTATAGGAAAAATCCAACTATAACGAGAATAATCATCAATAAAAATGATAAAATATTGAGATCTACCAATACTAGCAACAGGAGAAGGTCCTCAAATATTAGAATAAATTAACTCAAAAATATTATTAGAGATAGATTCATTATTATTGAAAGGCAAAGCTGGCTGTTTTCCTAATTGGCATGAAGTACAACCAAAATTGTCTTTGGACACAAAACCTAATAGACCTTTAGAAGCTAATTGTTGTACTCGAGAAGCGGATGCATAACCAAGATGAGAATGCCAAAGTGTGAGAGAAGGTAAGGAAGAAACCACAGCAACTGCAGCAGCAACAGAAACAGGGGTAACTGGTGGAAGATGAAGATTGTCCACTGGAAACATACACCCAACTCTAGGATCGGTCCTAAGCTCTTATCCCGTCCTCGGATCCTGCATAGTACACCCAGAATAGTAAAAAATAAGGTGATATCCTAGTTCAGCTAATTGTCCTACAGAGAATAAATTATAGGATAGGTCAGGTGCAGGGAAGACCCAGGAACAAAGAGGTTGGAGGTCGAAACAGAACCTAGACTATTTCCATGCATGGTGGAACCATTGGCTATATGAATATTAAGAGGATGTGGTGCAAGGTCAAGTTTGGAGAATAAGGATGAGTGAGGTGTCATGTGATTGTAACAGGCAGAATAAAAAAACCAAGTGTGAGACATACTTAGTAAAATTGAGAGAGTGGAAAGAGATGCATTACCAGCCATACGAATAGCTTGAGCTATGATGTCCTGTAGTTCAGTGAGGGAGAGGTTGATAGTAGATCCAGAAGACTGTGACTCAGCTGAAATGGAAGGCATCGGCGGAGTAGACTCAGTATTAGCAATAGTAGCAGTAGATTTTTTGCAACGGTAACAAGTCTCAATAGTGTGACCAGGATGCTTGCAATAGTTGCAGAACTTTTTGTTGGTCTGCTTGTGACGATTGCTAAAGCTAGAGGAATCAAACCCTAACTACGGAGGTTGCTTTATGGGTGGAGAAGAAGGAGCAATAGCTAGAACATTAAGCTTATTTTGGGCTTGAAGGGTTGCAAGACGAGCTCCTTATCTAACCAACTCATTTATAGCAGTATCAAGAGAGGGAGAAGGACTGCAATTAAGAAGTTGATCTCAAATGGGCTCATAATCTTTGTGAAGTGACATCAGGAATTCATAGAGACGAAATTCATCTCTAACAGTAGTATATTGCTGAGCATCCTTTGAGTATGCCCAAGTTGGATCAGAAAGGTCAATTTGGTCCCAAATGAAGCAAAGCTGATCATAGTAGTCATTGATGGAGTGCCCTTGTTCTTGCTTGAGTTGATGTAATTCAACCACTAATTGATATTTCATGGATCCGTGAGTAGTGGAGTATCTTTTGGCCAACATATCTTATGTCGATTTTGCATCATCAAAGTTGCCAAACAGATTGGAGATGGAGGAAACGAAAGTGTTCTTAATCCATACGAGGATCATGTGGTTGTGACTATCCCATTCAATCATGCGACTGATGAAGGCAGCATCTTCTTCACTTGCTTCCTTGACAGGAATAGTGATTGTACCAGGACAATATTGCTAAAGCATACGAACCTTAAGAATACTGCGTATAGCTTGA
The DNA here is from genome assembly GCF_001633185.2 of Quercus lobata. Lineage (NCBI taxonomy): Eukaryota > Viridiplantae > Streptophyta > Magnoliopsida > Fagales > Fagaceae > Quercus > Quercus lobata. The sequence continues at coordinate 24,390,798 of NC_044912.1, read as the reverse complement.
AACCAAGATAAGTAATTCTTATTCCCCTCAAATATAGTATTGATAGGGTGAGAAAGAAAAATATAATTTTTATCCATTTAGAGACACAATATGCAAAAACAGATTGCAAAAATGAAATCTACACAAAAAATTAGGTAAAAAGAATCTGGACTGCAAAAGTCAACCTTGGAGAAAAGTTAATGGTCAAAGTCAACCTTCGGTCAAAGTCAACAGTCTGGTCAACGGTTTGGTCTACATGGGTCAACGGTTTTGTTAATGATGACATCAACTGACGTGGCGGGTGATGTCAACAGATGAATGGACGATGACGTGGTGATGATGACATCAGCTAGGGCTGACGTGGCAATGATGATGTCACTAATGATGTCAGCAGGAATAGAGGTTGGTGCGTGACTGTGGCGTAACTTCTTTGGGCGGCGCATGAAGGCGTATGCAAGCTCCGATGATTGTGAAACTTCCACAATTGAGTAAATCAGGGCGAGACGATCACTGTGGCACCTACAAAATACTTATCGGAGCAAGATGCACGGTGAAGACGACAAGTGCAGTGGTCTGTGTGGTGCGGGACTCCTCAATGACGGCGGTTGCAAGTCCAAAACCCCAAGATGACGGCTGGAAGACGTTGGAGGTTCTACGGAGAAAGGCTGCGATGGCTGTTGTGACGGCGGAAATGATATTGAGAATGGAGTAACACCAGTAAATACAAGACTACTAAGAAAAGGTCAGAGCAGTGGCTCTGATACCATGTTAGAAATACTGAATTCAATAATATTGTGTTTCATAGGAAAAGAATATACATGAGTGCCTTTATATAGGAGGTAGATGTGTGTAGTACAAGTAAGAGTGTAGTGCAAATATGTGTGCTATACAAGAAATCTAGGTCATAACACTATACACGTTAACAGGCACATTTCGACTCTCTCTCGAATACACACACATTCACTCACTCAACTGGCTAATTATATCATGTTGATAAGCTCATCTTTCCTTTGGCTATCAAGCGGATCCTTCAGTACTTCTCCTTTTCCATTCCTCTCTCTCATCTCTTCACCATCATGGGTGCCATCAGCGCTAGTTCTGTCTGGCGGAGTGTGGCTCAGCTTTGACTGAAGCAGCCACGAGTGGAAACGATTGATCCTACAACATCTGTTGTTCCACCCTCTTCCTGGGCTCCTTCTACCTCGGCTCCTTCCTCCTCCGCAGCTGGTGTCACTCTCGATGCCATTATGGAGCAGTTACAGCGGATGCATGCTAATTTTGGTGGTCGTCTTAACTATCTCACAGATGAAATGTGTCAGATGAACACTAGGATAGGACGCATTGCACGCTGATAGGCTCACATTGGTGGCTATGGACCTTCTCCCTCTTCTTCTCCAGAGCGTCCTGTAGTTTCTCATTTTGAGGATGATAAGGATGATGCTGGCTCTCCCGGTGATGACAAGATGATGACCTTTCAGTGACTTACCCTTTGTCATTCGTGACAAAAAGGGGGAGTAGTTTTGGGTTTTGAGAGTAGTCTTGTATTTAGGGGGAGAGTTAATATAGGATATTTTTGATAGGCGGAGTGTATATAGTATTGAGGGATGTAGTGAGGACTTTATGTATATTTTTTTCTTCTTTATTTACATTCGCCTCTTGTATACCAATCTTGTGACCATTTTATTACATACATTGTACTTTATTTTTCATATATGATGATGATGTATGTTTTTTTTTCACCTACCTCTACATGTGTTGTTTCTTTTCTATCTTTATACACATATTTCTTTATGTACACAATCCTTATTTCTGTTTCACATATGATGCCTTGATTAGTTCTGTTTAGGTGTTTCAGAAAGATAGGTCATGAAAGTCTATCATGCTGTGAACTCTTTTCTTGCAAAGTTTTTCAGGAGTTTGTAGTAGGGATAGATTTACTTTGTAATACAACAAATGGTTATGAGTTTAGTGATTTAAGACTTCTCTCATGATTATTTGTTTTGTTGTGGTTTTGTCATAGATTGCCAAAGGGGGAGATTGTTAGGGACATATTATATGTAATTGGCTAATCTTTTGACAGAATGCACTTTACTTGTACTTGGGTAGATTTAGGATGAGTTTAAGATTTTCAGAAACATAAAACATTTAAATTACAAACATAAAGAGGCTGTTTGGTTTGTCAACTGAAAACATAGTGTTCAATGTTTAAACACTGAACACTAGTGTCCAAAATTTGAAACAATATGTTTGGTGATAGTGTTTAAAATAGGGTTGTTTGAAAATAGTTGCTCAAAAACCTCTGTTTGAAACATATTTTTAGAAACATGGTCGGGCCACATTTTAAACAATGAAATTGCGTTTCTGATGGCACAACGGTAATAAAATTGAAATTCAATTTTCACTGCACCCGGACCCACTGGATCAGCATTTTTCTAATTTTTGTCTCCTCTCCTCTCTATCCGCTAAGGTTTCATTCCATCTTTTTCTCATTTCCCCTTCCCCTTCAGCTCTGTTTTACTCTCCCAAAGCACAAACCCGAACCCATAAAAATTATCAACTCACCTCCCTTGACAAACCCACCATACCTCCAGCAAGTTCCCATGGCAGACCCATCGTCGGCAACACTTCAGACAGAGTGACCACAAACCCATCTTCCTTTTCTTTGATTTAATTTTTTCTTTAGTTTTTTTTTTTTCTCAACAACACACAGAACACCACAAACCAGCAATCACAACCCTCAAAAACCCCAATTACAACCTACAAGATCTCAGCAACACAAATTGGAACCCACAAATACACAACTCACAGATAGTCAAGGCAGAAATTTTGTTTTCAATTCTTCCTCTCCACCGCCAAAATGCTTCTTCCTGGATCGGTCTCACAGAAAATCGGTCACGCGAAGAGACAAATCGGTCTCGCGGCAAATGAAGATTTAAAGAAAGAAAGTAAGAAACGGAAAAGAAATAAAGAAGAAGAAGAAGAAGAATCAGAGGGAAAAACTACGCCTGAAGATCGGTGAACGGAGCTGTGTATATCTCGGGCTGAAGGTGCTGATCGGCGGAGAGCTCCGACGAACGTAAAGCCCAGCCGTGGATCTTATTTGGCGTTGATGGAGATGAGGACGTGCGTGGGTTTGACTTTTTCGTTTTCTGCTCTGAGGGAAGACTAAAGACTGAAGAGAAAGGGATAAAGACAGAAGAAAAGGAATAAAGAAGGGATAAAAAACGGATTTAAAAATTATTATTTAATACGTTGTCAGCTTTTTTTATCATTAAAAACACATATACCAAACATATATTTTACATTTTTTTGAACAATGAAAAATATTGTTTAAACACTAAAAACACGTTGTTCAACAACACTTTTTAAACCACAATTTTCACATCTTTTTAAACAACAATTTTTAAAAACTATGACCAAACAGGCCCAAAACATCCCAAATGACACTATTGTTGCTGAATTATTACTTGAACCCTAAGCCTAAAGCCTTTCTAAAGAGATGGTAGGGACACCTCACTTGAGAGAGAGGAAAATCATTTTTCCTTTCTAACACCACACGGCATTGTTGCCGTGTAAACCCGACATGTGGCATGTTGGCCGACATTTCTTTTAAGACAGCTGGTAGTGTTTATTTCACATGGTGTGTTTTTAAAAACCAAAGACTTGACTTACAGGAGCTTTATCATTTTCTTTATTCTGTGAGAAAATCGTGCGGAAAATTAGATCCAAATCTGTTAAAACATGACTTCAAAGTTGAGACTTTCTGAAATTACTCGCATCGTTTTTCGCAAGGCAGTGAGGACAAATTTAATGCCATGCGAAGTGTCAAACACGTTGGAAAATCATGATTCAAACGTCTAGTGTGGAGCCATATTATGGTCGCCTCCGTCAGAATCCGCAGAGTGAGCCAATGTGAAAATAATAAAGGGAAATGTTAATTAGCACTCGTTAAATGTTGTACATATCAGTAGCTATATAATATTCGACGTACAGGGAGGTATAGATGTCTATCACTGTTCCACCCAATACACAACATCGTCATCATGATTCACGGTGCTGGGACCCTACTGCCAGGTTCTTTGCAGCCTTATTTCCTTGACTAGACACAGTTCCAAAGCTTGTTTAACGTACATGGTGGGTGTGAGTTGAGAGCTCCGTTGTCAGAGTGTGAATTACTGTCCACTTACAGGCCTCTAATCCCCAAAGTCCATTGCGAATTCAAGTGAGTGGAAAGCTTTACTACTTATAATTCAGCACGGTCATTTCTTCCCTGCAAACGTTCACACATCGCACTGATGCATTGAAGAATAGATTCTTGGTAAATGTTTTATTAGGTGGTATAGAACTTCAATAATTTGCACGAACTAGTCGTAGTCATCAATACGCAACTTTTTTTTTCTTACGGAAACAAGAATAGATTAATATAGTTAACAACTTAATATATATACAAGCCATGAGAGAAACTCTCCCTTAAAGAGCTAGGGCCACGAGAAAAAAAATAAAGGATATCGGAATGCCATGGATGATGGATCTTAAGTTAGCTCACTAGCTGTAACTATTTTTTTTTTTTGATAACAGCTGTAACTAATTTAGGTACATAATAAAATTATACTGGCCCTAGTTTCATCTAGTACTAAGTAGTAACCTTCATACATCCTTAATTTACCAAAAAAAAAAAAAAACCTTCATACATCCTTATAATATAAGCCATTTCCATTCTCCGATTTGGGTTCTCAACTTCTCGTGCTTCTACCCCCCATACGCATCTTGAATAGTTCCAACTAGATATTCTATCAATTATTATAGTACTTTAGCTTTATTATACAATTAACTAACACGAGCAGAGCCAACGGGACTTGGCTCAATTGGGTATGGTTCGTTCGCTCTGCCTAACAGGCTTAAGTTCGATTCCCGCTACCAGCAGGAGTCCGTTGGTGGGCATCACATCTCTAAGCATGTGTGCTCTATCCGGGGGTTTAATATAACCATAAACACCCCTATTTTATTTTCTCAAAAAACAAAAAAATAAAAAAATAACACGAGCAGGAAAACCAGTGCTAGTGTGTACCATGGCTCAACCATGAAGCAAAAATTTCCGGAGGAAAAAAAACTATTTGTTTTATCTCTTATTTATACGTTTAATGTGAAAAAAAAATAAGTGATATACATAAAACAAAATAACTTTCATCATTTTTATAATTTTACTGCAAAATCATGATATTTAATTTTCTATGTAAAATTAATCTTAGTTTGTATTATCAAATTATCAAAAAAGAGTTATGTGTTAAAGCGTTTGTTTGGATATGCTAACAGTGTTGGGTGATTCTATTAATTATTAATTGAATTCATAATATACATATCTTTTGAAACACACATACAAGGGAAATGTATTCTAATAAAAAGGTACATCACAAACTCAACCCAAAAATCATGGTAACTTTTAAGGGGGGATGAGACAAGTTAAACTACACATAATAAACTAGATTATATTGTTCTATGCTTTAAATAGATGAGTCATAGTAAAATCCAAATACAAATACAAAAACCTAATAATTAATCTTTCTCTTGTCAAACAATAAGAGGAATAGGTTTCAAATTCTAAAAAATAAATAATCTGTGTGTGTTTGTCTATATATATATATATATATATATATAAAAGGAAATATTAACCAATGCCCTAAGGGCATTGATTTAGAAACGTTTTATTAGGAGAATGATAAAACAATAAATGTTGTTAACAGCTTTTTGCATTTCTCATGAAGAGTAATGCCACAGACACAAATTATTTTACAACATTTTTACAGACTGTTGATATGACTTTAGCATTTTTCAAATAATTATTGTTAAATAAAAATGTGATATTAGTAAGAGTCTAGATTAGGACCAGTAAGAATTTGCCATATCAATAGTTTATAAGTATACGTTTTTAGACTCCTTATAACACAAGTTGTTTAACCTAGTTATTTAGCCAAATAATTACTTAGATAAATTATTTAGATCTAGGTTAACACAAACAAATTATATCATGTAGATAAAGCGGAAATATAAAGAACACACGATATGATAACTTAAGAAAACCAAACCGGTAAAAAATCTGAGGAGGATTTAACCTAACTATTCTCAAAGTAAAACAGATCCACTATGAAAGAATTGAAGTTTGTACAATAAGACTTAGACCACTAACATCCTATTGCTACCTTGAGTAGAAAACTTATTACAACGACCATGTGACAGCTCCGAGTTCACGGATTACTTCTTTTCTTGATCTACAACAACCACAAGTTCTCCTACTTGTGACTTTGGGACTCTACTCAAAGGTTTCAGATCTTCTTTAAATTCTTTATGCAGCAACTGAAGCGATCATCAAGTTGTTGACATGAATCTTGATCTTGATAACCCTAAATGTATATGAGGTAAACACCTCTAGATCTCACAAGAGATTCAACACACAGCACATCAAAGACTTTTAAAACGTAGTTAGGGTTTTTCTTTTTATACTTGGAGTAAAACATAAAACCCTACACGTCAAACCGGGCTTGGGCTGAGTTGGAAAATTCTGCAGAAAAATAATTTACACGAGGTTCAATAGATCGAGCTTTGCAGATTTAGACCAATAAATCCTACAATCACTCGATTCCAACTTTACAAATAAACACACTTTGAGCAGCCTAAATCTAGAATCTAAGTTTTGATCATAATTTGCCAACACATTACAAATTGAAGTTCTAATACATTTAGTTCTTAAAGTCTTAGAATCTAACAATAAAAATATTGTAAAATAATTTGTGAATGTAGTATTACTCTTCCCATGAAAGTAGTGTCAAAATTTTTCTATTATAGTTTATTAACAATTGTATTAAGAGCATCCGTTAACATGGCCTATATATATATATATATATATATATATATATATAAACTGAAACGTTGCATTTATTGTCCTTTAAAAGTCATGAAACCAAGAAACTCCAATGCCTTCAAATTAGCAATTGTACTTATTTCCATTGTTTTGTTTTTCTTTTTGTTTTCATCCTTTCTTGTTCTTTATTGGATGAAGAATAAAAAAAGAAATTGCCTTCTATGGTTTCAACGATAAACCTCATTCCAAATTATTGTTTCATACAAGGAACTCTATCTATCAGGTGACTTGTTGTTCTCAAAAAAAAAAAAAATTTGCCGTCTATTCATTTCTTGTTTTATATATATAAGGCTTTTCTTGGTTCCAGGATCCACAGAGGTGGACTTATCTAGTATATCCAGATTGAGGTAATGCTATATTTCAATTTTGAATTTGCTTAAGTAGAATATCGGATGAAAATTATCTCACAAAATAATTACTAGTCAATATGTTTATATATATATATATATATATATATGTATGTATGTATGTATATGTGTGTGTTTTCTTTCTTTGTTCCAATTAATTTCACGTAAAGACAAGTGTAAATTTTTTTTTAAGAAAAATATTTTTTGCAGATAATCAAGATTTTTGAATTGATTTAGTTGTTCTCTCTAAATTTTTGACTATTTAGGCCAAAAACTTTAATGAATAAGGTACTTTAGTTTTCATTTATTTTTCAATGGCCTCTAGCAAAACATGCTTTTTTTTGCCAAATATTCTATTTTTATACCAACAAAAAAATTTACTGAGAAGCCTCCACTCAAACTTATTTCGTTATATAGAATTTGAGTTTACAAAACTCAAGTTCCAAGTATTATAGCAAAAAAGTGCTACATAACTAAAAAAGTTTCAAGCATTATGTCAAACTCAAGTTTGGTAAACTCAAGTTTCACTAGGAACTTGAGTTTAGCAAATTCAAGTTTCAAAAGGTGTTATATATAACTAAATAAATTTAGGCAGAGACTTTTCGATAAAGTTTTTTGCAAAAACAAAATATTTGTTAAAAAAAAAAAGCATGCAAAATGTGTTCTTGTTTTTGGTATCATGATATTTATTTATAATCATAGAACATAACTAATTTTTTACTTAAATTCTAGTTGCAATAAATTACATGAAGATATCAGAAAATTATTAGGCATTCCCGAAGTATGATGATGTAGTGCTCCCCCCTCTCAAATTTATAGTAAACCTCACCATAAATTTAATTAGTAGGATTCAACATAAATGTAAGAGCAAGGAGCACCATGCGATCACCATACTCTAGAAATACCTAAAAATTACTCAAAAAGTTCATCATTGAAATCTACTTGATACCCCTGTTGAGCAAAGATTTGGCATTTGTGTGTGGTGTGCTTGTTTAATCTCCTTTGTTTGAACGATTAATGTATGACTTCTTTGGTTCTTTAGTTCTTTATAGTTCATCCCTTTGACTTGTTGCGATTTCCATTTTGTTAGTAGGAACTTTAATTTTCTCGCACATAATTTAGCCTCTTAGGTTGATTATTGTATGTGGAATGGGCCCATAAAAATCTATTTTCTCCCTGACTCGCAGGTGCTAAAGATGGGTGTAAGCCCCCCTTTCGCCTTGAATAATAATAATAATAATAATTAAAAAAAAAAAAAAAAAAAAAGAGAATCATGGGTTACCTCTTTTATATAAAGATTTCATTATACATTATGCTTATACAAGTTTGAAGAATATAATAGCATTTCTACAAAACATAAGGGGTCACCATCGTTTCCTTACATGGAAGTTGATGTAATTTCTCCACTATTTTTTTATTTTTTGTTCTTCTAGGATCAAAAATTTTGTCAAAACTTGTTAAGTGATCAAATGTGAGTAGAGGGAAATCACTTCATATTAAGTTTATCACATTTTTTCCACCACTCACAGTTAACTAGATCAAAATTGTGATAAAAATTGTATCCATAAACTCTCTCTCTATTTTTTTTCTTAATTTTAATAACATTGTTAATAAGGCATTTAAAAAGTATGAAAGGAAGACCAAAGGTAAGCATGGGCAATCGCTTGGCAAAGAATGTTAGAGACGTGATCGTGAACTTTGGCAGCAAAATTCTTTGCAGATTGGGGTCTAAAAGAAATTATGTTCCATAATTTTTAGAGTATTTTACTAGTCTTTTCGGGTGTGTCCTGTCCCCTACAGACTGAGTAATTACAATAAAAGTTCCTAAGGGTAGCCCAAATTTGAATCTAAGATCTTATCAATTGAATGAGTGTTGAGAATCACTAAACCAATCTTTTTAGATTTGTGTGAATATGGACCATTTTAACTGAATTTAAATATCCATATAAATACATTTTTTTTACTCTAATAGTTACTTTGACTAGTCACAAACTCACGCAATTAGGATCCATTTTTCTAATCATTATTTATAATTTTTATTACTTTTTTGGGGTCCATTTCTCTAATTTTTTTTTTGTTTGTATTTTTTTTAACCAAAAACTAAAAAGTTTGGTCTAAATAGAATAAAATTTTGTATTTTTCAACATTAAAGTAAGAAGAAGAAAAAAAAAAAATATATATATATATATATATAGAATTTTGAGCCAAAAACTGAAAAGGCAACCTACAAAAAGAATTAATTTAAGATTCAATTAGTTCAAAATGTATCGAACTAGACTAAATTATAACGAAATGGACCAAAATACTACATTAATGTGGCTTATAAAAATACTAAAGCTGCGTTTGGATTGGGCTGATTGCGTCTGCGTCTGTATTTTGTTTATTTTGTTTTTTTTTTTTCACGCGTTTTTCGGATTGCGGCTACTGTTCATGCACTGTTTAATGAACAGTAGTCGCAAAGTTTGACTTTTCAAACCTTTTTGGGCCAATCAGTGCACATCGTGTACTATTCACGGATCCACAAATTTCACTTTTCAGCAACTTTTTCATTAAAAATGGATCTCACGGTACTATTTACACATTTAAAAATTATTTTACTATAGTGTTTTTCGATTTTCAGTTTCAATTTTCAGCTGTATCCAAACGGACCCTAAAAATACTAAATAATATACTTCATCTTTTAACTATTATATTGATAGATAAATAAAGAATATTTATTCATTTTGATTAAAATAGAGAAAATAAAACCCAATCCGAACCACTTTATAATAATAATAAATAAATAAATAAATAAAAAAAATAGTGGAGTCCAACTATCAACATTGGATGGATCAATTCACTAAAGGCCTTGACCCACCACATCCCTTGGAAAAAGGGAGTCCCAAACTACACAATAATTAACAGCACCTCCACTAGTGAGAGTTGAGTAGGCAGGATATGACCCATTTTCGTAGTTCATGGGCTACTACCTGAGAAATCATAACCTATAAAGGCCTCCGTTGAAAACTTTAGATCCTCTCGTCCCCCATCTCCAGTTCCCAGGTTGCAGCGCGAGCATCTTCTTATTAATATGATTTTCACTGTAGTCCCAATTTGTGTTGTCTATTATATATAGGATCCGGTTAATGTGTGCCCTTAGGGCACACATTAAACTTTCTATTTGTGGAAATATTTTTTCGGGAATTGAAAAAACTGTCATTATTTTTTCAATTCTTGAGAAATTTTTTTTCAAAAATGGAAATTAATGTGTGTCTTAAGGGCACACATTAGTAAAATCCTTATATATATATGGTAACATTATTCTCCCCTTATAGAGAGGGGATTAGGATCCAAAGTCTCCTCATAAGGAAGGGTGAAAATGATACTAAACCCATCGAAAAAGAAAAAGAAAATGGTACTAAACCACAAAACTCTATACATATTTTGTGAAATTTCATCATTTATGTTTTATGATACTAAATTCAATAAAAATCACCTCATATCTTGATTTGAATGATCTCACACTAACTTGTACTTTTCTCTAACTATCGACTTACGTATTAGGATCATTTCCATTTCAAATGAATCCATCTGTGATTCACATTAAATATTATAAATTTAAATGTGTATTCAGTATCACATCATTTAAATTTTTTTAAATAATTGACACTTTGTACATTGTCAAGTGAGTGCATCATCCGTGGAGTATTTATATAATGAAAAGTTCAAAAGTTTTGAAGGGGTAAAAAGTTTTTACTGTAAGTTCATATACTAATATTGTAGAATTTAGGTACAAATGTTTTGTACTAGATCTTAAACTTCTCTTTACCATAGTTGTCAAAATCGCGATCTGAATCGTAGGATCACACGATTTTACGATCCCACCTCACCAAAACATTTAGGATCGCACTAAAATCATAAAAATGGTAGGATCATATGTAGGATCGTGTAGGATCGTATGGGATCGTAGGATCGTATGGGATCCTACCGATCCTATCAATCCTACCAAAAACATAAATTATTGGTTTTTTTTTTTGGATAATTTTTTTTTGTTTTGATGAAACTTTAAGTAATTTTTCATATTGTGATGATATGACTTTTTATTTTATTTTTATAAAATAGAGTGCTTCCTCTAAATACGGTGGACCAAGTCCACTCAAAATAGGAGGAGCCAGTAAAGAGAAAAAGAGAGAGTAGTGGATTGGAGGGCAAAACTGGGCCAAAATGGGAAATTAACTTTGATTTTCAAACATTATAATTAGTAGACTACGTTTTCAAACTATATTTTTTACTAGCATCTTGAGACTAAGAGGCTCGATTTTGGATTATAAATCGAGTCTTTGAGGGTCAGTTTTCATGTTCTGATTGGGTCTGAGTTGGTACTTTTTCCACATGGCGTCTACTTGTAAATTGAGTCTCTAAGACTTGATTTACATCTGCAACATTTACAATACAAAAAACCCAAGACCCAAACCTAGTTCCTCTCCCACAAACTTGCAAAGTCCCAAAAAACCCAAGAACAAAATCCAAAATAAAAACCGATCGAATCGGAAACCCAATCCCAAACCCAAAAATCAAAAAATACACTCTGAAAATCAAACTGACCTAGGCCAGCGCGACCTGGCCGCGCAACCTAGGCCAATTACTTGTGGGTTGAACATTCATTTGTGGGTCGACGAGGTCGGACCACGGGCGGCGCTGGGCAAGGTTGTTGCGGCACTGGGGTGGCGATGGTGTTTGAGATTGGGAGAATTGGGGGAGATGTGGTGGAGGACATGGTTGTTGACATTGTGTTTGTTTGTTGGACTTGAGAATTTGGGAATTGGAAAACAGAGAAAGAGAAAACATTATATAAATCGAGTCTTAGAGACTCGATTTCCAGGTGGTCGCCACGTGGAAAAAATGCCACATCAGACATGATCAACCCATGAAAATCGAGTATTTGAGACTTGATTTATAGGCCTTAAATTGAGCCTCTTAGACTTGAGATGCTAGTAAAAAATATAGTTTGAAAATGTGGTCTACTAATTATAATGTTTGAAAATCAGGGTTAATTTCCCATTTTGGCCGCAAAACTGACACTTTGACTTTTTATGACATAAAATTTACATTTTTGTCCCAGATTTTACATTCATCTCTCTCAAATTTAGGTGGGTATAAAAGTAAAAAAGAAATATATCTCTCTTTCCATTTTCTTTCCCTTTACAAGCCAAACAAATAAAAGCAAAGTAATTTTTCTTTTCTTATTTCCAAACAAACATGAGAAAAATGTTTTCTTTTCCTTTCTTTTCTCTTATTTTATTTCATTTCTTTTCTCTTCCCTTCGTTGTAACCAAACAGAGCTTAACAAATGAACTTGGAACATTTGTGAGACCATTAAACTCGTGATTGATGTCCCGTGTAAGAATTAAGTATAAGAACTAAAAAATAGAGATGGTATCTCATGTGCCTGATGCATGAGAGATTCTTTCCTAAAAAAATAATGTTACACTTACACCTATTGTGTAATAGATAAGAGTTTCATCCAGCATCATCATTTCTTCCAAAAATCAATGATCAATTAGCATCAATGCAAGGCTGCTGTAGCCCTTGATTCAAGCACATTTAAATGAGCATTCTCCCCTAAACAAGCAAATTTTAAGGTGTTTAGTCCAACCATACTACCACCACCTCGTTTTAAGATGGAACATTGCTTAATAAAGCGGAAATTTACTACCCAATAGTCACAACTGATATTCCATTCATTCAATAGGCTTGTAAGTGATCCAAATGTCAACATCAAATGATAAGGAAACAAAAACGTGAGGAGAATTCAAATTAACTCTAGACAAAAAACCACAACACTTGTACATAACAAGCACAAACTTAAAAACATACATCCTCGGACACTTTGTAACATTTAGCAGGTGTACAAAGCGTGTTTTTATTAGTTTTTAACTACACAAATATGAGTGTCATTTTCTCCTTCAACTCATTATCCCTCTTCCCTTATTTCTTGAAGCTAACATCTACTTCTCTTAGGTTGTGGGAGTTGTTTTTGCAGGCTTTATAGTTGTTGCCACTTCACACTTCCTAGCATGAATTCTTGGAGTGTGATTTATTGCACGTCTTATGATTTGCTCAGGACAAGAGAGAAGTATGAGTTGCTTGCATCTAAGATAAGTTCTAATACTTTATTCTCTTTATATATTGCTACACATTTTCATATGATGTTACTTTATACATTTATTGACATGACTTTAATGCTATATATCAATTTGGGTATAAACGAATATTTTTGTTTATTATCATCAGATACGCTTGTTTGGCCTAATATATTTCCTTCACATTTATTTGTATGCGCCTCGTGGTAAATTCATATATATATATATATATATAAAACCGAAGCCTTTGCTGGCACTACAATTTTTCACGTCAGCACAATATTTAAAAAATAAAAAATAAATAAAAATTATAACTCCTCAAAACCCTAGTAACCTTACCCCTCTCTCAAGTTAAGAAATATAAAGCCACAGTTTCTGCAAACTCTCTCTCTCTCCAAACGTAGGAAGCCCTAAAGCATTCAAGATCTACAAAACCCTAGCAACCTTCCCTTCTCTCAAGTTAAGAAATATAAAGTCACGGTTTCTGCAAACTCTCTCTCTCCAGACGTAGGAAGCTCTAAAGCATTCAAGATCTATAATGCACGGTATAGATTTTAGATTATAAAGTTCAGCTTTTGTAAGGTTAGTTTTGTTTATATATTAATTAATACATAGTATTTTGTTCACAATTGAATACTCATCTATATATATATAAAACCGAAGCCTTTGCTAGCACCACAATTTTCCACCAAAATTCTAACTACGCTATCATAAAATATTATTATTAGTATGAATTTTATGGAGTTGCGGTGTTCAAGAATTAAACCAAAATTCTTTTAAATTATCTATAATATTTTGTCCTTTCTGCAAACCCTCTCTCTCTCCAGATGTAGGAAGCCCTAAACGCACGGTATAGCATTCAAGATCTACAACTCACGATATAGATTTTAGCTTATAAAGTTCAGCTTTTGTAAGGTTAGTTTGTTTATATATTTAGTCCTTACGTTTAGGTTTAGGTTTTAAGAGATTTATATATTACTACTATGTGGCTAAATTTCTCGTGACATCAGTTTTATATTTTTAACCAAATACATCAGGAAAGCAAGAGAAGGCGCATAAATATTTAGTCCTTACGTTTAGGTTTAGGTTTAGGTTTAGGTTTTAAGAGATTTATATATTACTACTGTGTGGCTGAATTTCCCGTGACATCAGTTTTATGTTTTTTTTTTTTTAATTTGTTTTATGTAAGGTTAGTTTGTTTACATCAGTTCTTTATCTCAAAGATAAGACTTTTATTTCTACCGCAAGAACTATTTAGGTATGTATCCCTTGCAACACATGAACTTAAATTGTCTTTTAATATATGCATGCTTTATTATTTTCTAATAGTTTTCCCGTGCATCGCACGGGTTAGCGACTAGTTATTTATATTAAGTTACTCATAAATGTTCTTCTAAAAAAATGTTAGTCATAAATTAAATTCGTGACCTTTTAAGTTTAATAATTAAAGTTACGTTGGCAAATTATATTTGTGCTGTCGTGAGTCTCATGACAGTAACTTTCAAGTTTCTTAATTTTTAATTAACCCTTCTACCTCAAAAAAATGTGCTTGACTTTCTCAAAAAAAGAAAAAAAAAGTAAAAAAAGTGCATGATGCTTAGTAGTGTTATCCTTACATAACTTACAGACCTAATTAAACTCGTGACCTTTTAAGTTTATTAATTAAAGTTGTCAATATTATATTTGTGCTGTCATCAGGCTCGTGTTGGTGACCTTCAAGTTTTTTTAATTTTAATTAACCCTATATAAGTATATAAAATTAACCTCCAGAAAAAGTAAATCTAAGAAGCACAAGTTGTCGTGACTCATGAACTTCAAGTTTATTAATTAAAGTTGTCAATATTATATTTGTGCTGTTGTGAGTCTTGTGATGAACTTCAAGTTTTTTAATTTTTAATAAACCTTCTATCTCAAAAAAAAAAAAAAAAAAAAAAAATCTTTTAACCATTAGAAAAAGTGATTCTAAGAATATCAAAAAAACAACACAAGCAGTCGTGACTCATTACCTTCAAGTTTCTTAATTAACGTTGTCAATATTATATTTGTGCTGTTGTGAGTCTTGTGACAATGACGTTCAAGGTTTTTTTTTTAACCCTTCTATCTCAAAAAAAAAAAAAAAAAATCTTTTAACCCTTAAAAAAAAAAAAAATCTTTTAACCCTTAGAAAAAGTAACTCTATGAATATCAAAAAAAGCAGCACAAGTGGCCGTGACTCATGAAATTCAAGTTTATTAATTAAAGTTGTCAATATTATATCTATGCTGTTGTGAGTCTCATGACGGTGACCTTCAAGTTTTTTAATTTTTAATTAACCTACTATCTCAACAAAAAAAAAAAAAAAAAAAAAAAAAAAATCTTTTAACCCTTAGAAAAAGTAATTCTAAGAATATCAAAAAAGCAACACAAGCTCTCGTGACTCATGACCTTCAAGTTTATTAATTAACGTTGTCAATATTATATTTGTGCTGTTGTGAGTCTCATGATGATGACCTTCAAGTTTTTTTTTTTTTTTAATTAACCCTTTTATCTCAAAAAAAAAAAAAAAATTAAAACTTTTAACCCTTAGAAAAGTAACTCTAAGAATATCAAAAAAAAGAAGCGCAAGTGGTCGTGACTCATGAACTTCAAGTTTATTAATTAAAGTTGTCAATATTATATTTGTGCTGTTGTGAGTCTCGTGACGGTGACCTTCAAGTTTTTTAATTTTTAATTAATCTTCTATCTCAAAAAAAAAAAAAAAAATCTTTTAACCCTTAGAAAAAGTAATTCTAAGAATATCAAAAAAGCAACACAAGCTTTCATGACTAATGACCTTCAAGTTTATTAATTAACGTTGTCAATATTATATTTGTGTTGTTGTGAGTCTCATGACTGTGACCTTCAAGTTTTTTAATTTTTAATTAACCTTCTCTCTCAAAAAATAAATCTTTTAACCCTTAGAAAAAGTAATTCTAAGAATATCAAAAAAGCAGCACAAGCTGTTGTGACTCATGATCTTCAAGTTTATTAATTAACGTTGTCAATATTTTATTTGTGCTGTTGTGAGTCTCGTGACGATGACCTTCAAGAAGGTTTTTTTTTTTTTTTTTTTTTTTTTTTTTTTATTTTTTTATTTTTAATTAACCCTTCTATCTCAAAAAAAAAAAAAAAAAAAATCTTTTAGGGAGTGTTTGGTTTGTGTTTTCAAACAACAATTTTCAATTTTTAAACAACATTTCACGCATTTCTATATACTTTTTTACCAACACATATTTCCACAAAAATTTTCAAACAACCATTTTCAGTTTTTAAACATATGTACCAAACGGGCCCTTAACCCTTAAAAAAAAAATAACTCTAAGGGTCCATTTGGATACAGTTGAAAACTGAAAATTGAAAAAAAATTGTAGCAAAATAATTTTTAAAAGTGTGAATAGTACCGTGGGACCCATTTTTAATGAAAAAATTACTGAAAAGTAAAATTTGTGGGTCCGTGTGCACTGATTGACTGAAAAAAGTTAGAAAAGTCAAATTTTACAGCTACTGTTCATTGAACAATGCATGAACAGTAGCCGCAAGTCTAAAAAACGCGTGAAAAAAAAAAAAAAAAACGCAGATGCAGGCGTAGACACATTGATTTTCAGCCCAATCCAAACTAAGCCTAAGAATATCAAAAAAAGCAGCGCAAGTGTTTGTGACTCGTGAACTTCAAGTTTATTAATTAAAGTTGTCACTATTATATTTGTGCTATTGTGAGTCTTGTGACGGTGACCTTCACGTTTTTTAATTTTAATTAACCTTCTATCTCAAAAAAATAATAAAAAATCTTTTAACCCTTAGAAAAAGTAATTCTAAGAATATTAAAAATGCCTTCCTCAAAAAAAAAAAAAAAAAAGAATATCAAAAAAGCAGCACAAATTGTCGTGACTCATGACCTTCAAATTTATTAATTAACGTTGTAAATATTATATTTATGCTTTCGTGAGTCTCGTGACGATGACCTTCAAGTTTTTTTTATATTTTATTTTTTAATTTTTAATTAACCCTTCTATCCCCAAAAAAAAATCTTTTAACCCTTGGAAAAAGGAACTCTTAAGTATATAAAAAAAAGTAGCGCAAGTTGTCGTGACTCATGACCTTCAAGTTTAGTAATTAAAGTTGTCAATATTATATGATATGAGTGGTTGTGAATCTTGCTATGGGTGACCTTCAAGGTTTTTTTATTTTAAGTTGTCAATATTATATTTAGATTTGGTAAGGGTAAACGGTCTGGTCGATCGAGTTGAGGAATCATTGGTTGGATTTAGATGAAAAAAAGTGGTTCTAAATGGGCCATCAAACTCATAACGTTGATTCGGCCATTTAAAGGTTGGATTGACCCTAATTCTTATCTCCTTTTTCACATAAAAAAATAAAATAAAAAATAAAAAAGAAAAGGAAACTTCATCATATTGTCTTTGACTTGGTTACAATATATATATATATATATATAATCTTTTAAAATTAAATGTTAAATAATACAAAAATATCTTCAATTTACCAAGTCCAAGTTAAATAATAAACTTAAAGCTCACAAGTTTAATGAATTAATATTATGTTAGTCATAAATTTAGCGGTGGAAATATTTATACTAGGAATTACACCTTAAGTTGATCAATAATTGCATAAGTATTTTCACCTACAACAAAAAATTTCAATTGAATTTATATATAATTAAAATGGGTAAATAAAAAAAATAATTATAATTATTCTATAAATAGATTAAATATTTCCATCAAATCTACGGAGCCAACTTCGAGTGCAAATCAAAATTTCTATATTCTCTAGGAAAAAACAGGGTCGATACTAAGTGAGAAGAAACAAAAAAAAAAAAAAAAAAAACCTCGTGTTAAGTGTAGAGAAAGAGAAAGAAAGAAAGAGAGAGGAAGAGGAAAAGAAAACCTCAAAAAAAAAAAAGAAGTTTATATATATATATATATATAATAAAAAAAATCCTATTCATATCCATATTTTTCCTCTGGATTCAAACAAATTAATGGATTTAGATCCAATTTTCACATGCAAGGTAACCCATCCATAGAAGAAGGTACTTCTTGTACCTATTACATGTAATGGATCTCTTAGAGCAACCACATCTGTGTGTCTAAAAGATTCCGTCTATTTTATACAAAAAACCTACTTTTTCTATTTTACACCATTACTTTTACAAAACACCTACATCAGTTTATCTATTATATATATATATATATATATATATATATATATATATATATATATATTTATTAAAATAGTATTTTTCCTAACTTTTTTTATTATTTCCCACCTACCCCCACCTAACACTTCTTTTTTCTCTGAATACACCCCCTTTCCCTTCTTCTTTTTATTATAGATGATGATTTTGGGTTGGGTTTGATTAAGGGCAGTGATTTTGGGCGGAGAAAGCAAAAATTTTGGGTGGAGAAAATGGTGATTTTGGCATCTTCTTCTTTCTTTCTTCTTCTTCTCCTTCTTCTTTTTTCAATTTCGGTTTGATTATTTATATGAATTTGTATATGGGTTTGATAAATTTGGATCTAGATTTAAAACGATTTTGATGATTTTGTGGTGTGTCTGTGTTGTTGTGGTGGTGGTTGGCGGTACTGGGTTGCAGTGGTGGTGGTTGGCGATACTGTGTTGCAGTGGTGGTGGTTGCTTCTTCTTCTTCTTCTTCTTGGCATTGAAGAGTGGGTGAGAGAGGGTCTGATAAGACAAGAGAGAGGAGAGAGAAAAAAATATAAAATAATATATAGAAGAGCTATAGTAACTGTGCAAATTTACACGGTTACTCTAGCTCATGGAAATTTTTAGAAGACTTTACACAGTTTTACACAAGCTGATGTGGGAGTTTTTTTGGCCAAAATGTGTAAAATGAAGGAGTTTTTGTACTATAGAAGAGTATCCACTAACTGATGTGGATGCTTTTACAACATTCATGTTCTATTAGTGTGTGGGGCCCATATATTGTAAGTTTGTAACTGGGCTGCATAGCAATATCCTTTCACATGGGAGTTGGGTACTCGGCTTACTCATAAAATAAGGGAAATATTTAGGTACACTAAGAGAATTACTATTGAATAGGGGTGGCAAATGGGTGGGCTAGGTCATAAATAGATTAGGTCATAAATGGGTTGGGTGCGTAATTACCCATTTATCCATTTATGACCTGTTTATATATAAATTAATTATCCATTGTAGTGCAAAGAGAAGGGAAGTTTGGAAATGGGTTTCACAAAATGGGAATGAAGCAAAAATGGCCAAGGACACAAAGATCTGAAAAAATATTGAGGAGGATGAGTGAAGGGAAATGGAGAAGCTTAGAAAGTGTTTTTTTAGAGAAGAAATGGTGTAGTGAAGGAGAAAATTCAAGTGAAAGAAGGAGGTGAATAGTGACAATAGTGGAAGAAAGATGAAGGAGGAAAGAAAAAAAAAAGAAAAAAAGAAAAAAGAAAAGGAAAAGACAAAGAAGGAGGAAATTCTTCGTTTCTTTTCTTTCTTTCTTTTAAGGAAAAGATCATGTAGGATGAGTGATTTTATTTTATTTTATTTAAATAGGGGATATCAATTTCAAGAAAAAAAAAATTTAGTGTGACATTGAAAAAAATTCTTGGAAAGAATCAAGGACAAAGATACAATTTTTCTTAAAGGGAAAAAATTTCAACTCTCAATTCCAAATTTCAAATTCTCAATTCCTAGTTTCAACTCTCAATTTCAATTTTCAATTTTAAATTTCAAACTCTCAATTCCAAATGTCCAATTTTCAATTTCAAGTCCCAAGTTCCTAATTCCAAATTCCAAGTTTCAAGGATAAAATCTTGGTCACCGTGGTACTTGCAAAATACTTATCGGAGCAAGATGCATGGCGAAAAGGGTAAGTGCAATGGTCTATGTGGTGCGAGACTCCTCAACGACGGCGGCTGCAAGTTCGAAACCCAAGGACGACGGCTGGAAGACATCGAAGGTTCTACGGCGAAAGGCTACGATGGTTGCTGAGATAGTGGAAGCGATATTGAGAATGGAGTAACACCAATAAAGACAAGACTGCTAAGAAAAGGTTAGAGCAGTGGCTCTGATACCATGTTAGAAATACTAAATTCAATAGTATTGTATTTCATAGTAAAAGAATATATATGAATGCCTTTATATAGGAGGTAGATGTGTGCAATACAAGTAAGAGTGTAATGCAAGTATGTGTGCTATACAAGAAATCTAGGTGGGCCTAAAGCCCATAACACTATACACGTTAACAGGCATATTTCGACACTCTCTCAAATACACACACACACACACACACTCACTCACTCAACTAGCTAATTATATGATGTTGATAAGCTCATCTTTCCTTCGGCTATTAAGCAGATCCTTCAGCACTTCTTCTTTTCCATTCCTCTCTCTCCTCTCTTCACCATCATGGGTGCCATCAGCACTGGTTCTGTCCGGCGAAGTGTGGCTCAACTTCGATCGAAGTGGCCACGAGTGGAGACGATTGATCCTACAGCTTCTGCTGTTCCACCCTCTTCCACGACTCCTTCTACCTCGACTCCTTCCTCCTCCGCAACTGGTATCACTCTCGAGGCCATCATGGAGCAGCTACAGTGGATGCATGCTGATTTGGTCATCGTCTTGACTATCTCATTGATGAGATGTGTCAGATGAACACTAGGATAGGACGCATTGCACGCCGACAGGCTCACATCGGCGACTATGGACCTTCTCCCTCTCCTTCTCTAGAGCATCCTGTAGTTTTTCATTCTGAGGATGATGAAAATGATGTTGGCTCTCCCAATGATGATGAGATAACGACCTCTCTGTGACTTACCCTTTGTCATTCGTGACAAAAAGGGGAAGTAGTTTTGGATTTTGAGAGTAGTCTTGTACTTAGGGGGAGAGTTAGTATAGGATATTTTTGATAGGGGGAGTGTATATAGTATTGAGGGATGTAGTGAGGACTTTATGTATTTTCCTTTCTTCTTTATTTACATTCGCCTCTTGTATACCAATCTTATGACCATTTTATTACATACATTGTACTTTATTTTTCATATATGATGATGATGTATGTTTTTTTTTCACCTACCTCTATATGTGTTGTTTCTTTTCTATTTTTATACACATGTTTCTTTATGTACGCAATCCTTATTTCTGTTTCACATATGATGCCTTGATTAGTTTTGTTTAAGTGTTTTAGAAAGACAGGTTGTGAAAGTCTATCATGTCGTGAACTCTTTTCTTGCAAAGTTTTTCAAGAGTTTGTAGTAGGGATAAATTTACTTTGTAATACAACAAGTAGTTATGAGTTTAGTGATTTAAGACTTCACTCATGATTATTTGTTTTGTTGTGGTTTTGTCACGGATAGCCAAATTGGGAGATTGTTAGGGATATATTATGTGTAATTGGCTAATCCTTTGACAAAATGCACTTTACTTATAACTGGATGAATTTAGGATGGGTTTAAGACTTCAAGAAACATATTATTTAAGTAAAGTCATAAAGATCTGACCAAGAAATAAGTGAAGAAAAGCTATTCATTAAATCTCGTCAGAAAGACTTCTATTGAGATTTAAAGTAGAAGCTTGACACAAGATGTTTTTGTCGAGATCTACGAAATCAGAATTTCCAGATTTGATTTTTGGCCCTAGCTGACATGTATGTGTAGGGTTTCTTTTCTCACAACACTAGACATATATAAGGCTTATTTTAAAGGCCGTTATACATGGAGAATACATGCAGAAAGTGACCTAGTTCATTATTCTCTCTTAAGAAGCTACCGCGTCTTTACGCCAAGGGTTTTGTGACCAAGGAGCTTCCTGATCTTTATCGTTGATGAACTAAAGAACTTTGTAGCTAACAACCTCTTCAAGTTGCTGGAGTTAGTCATGTACTAGGATCCGTGCACATTTGTTAGTCACATACTGGGGTTCATGCATCAAGGGAAAGATTGCAATTACAATACAAGTCCAATTGGGTATTGGGGTAAGGGTTCAACTATAGGTTGGTATTTCGGGATAGGCCAAAGGGTTTGGTAAGATTCCTTATACTTGTAACTGCTTGTGATTGATAATAGTAGATTCTTGGGAGTGATGACCTTAAAATCACCCGGTGGGGTTTTGCTCTGGTGGTTTTCCCATTCGTAAACAAATCACCTGTGTCAAATTTATTTTTCGCTGCATTTAGATAATTTGGTGATTTATTTGTGCTGCTACGCTATTGCATGAAATTTGATCTAATTAATTAACTTGGGTAATTGATTAATTAATTGCAAGTGGTCAATACATTTTTGCCCTAACACAAATTATATCGAAATGGACCAAAATACTACATTAATGTGGCTTAAAAGAATACTAAAAATAATAAATAATATACTTCATATTTTAAATATTATATAGATAGATAAGTAAAGAATACTTATTCATTTTGATTAAAATAGAAAATAGTGGTACTAAACTACAAAACTCTTTACATATTTTGTGACATTTTATCATTTATGTTTTATGATTCTAAATTCAATAAAAATCACCTCATATCTTGATTTGAATGATCTCACACTAACTTGTGCTTTTCTCTAACTATCGACTAACGTATTAGGATCATTTCCATTTCAAATGGATTCATTTGTGATTCACATTAAATATTATAAATTTAAAGGTGTATTCAGTATCACATCATTTAAAATTTTTTAAATAATATGACACTTTGTACATTGTCAAATAGTGAGTGTATCATCTGTAGAGTATTCATATATTGAAAAATTCAGAAGTTTTGAAGTGGTAGAAAGTTTCTACTATTAGTTCATCTATTGATATTGTAGAATTTAGGCACAAATGTTTTGTACTAGGTCTTGAATTTCTCTTTATTGTAGTGGATTGCTTATTGGGAAGGTTTCCTTCTAGGTTTTTTTATATTATGAAACTAGTTTATTTATTTGGTTTTCTAGATCATCATATCTTGTCTTATTTACTATTTTGCTATGCATGATATTAATGTTTGTTTGTTTAACCAATGACTATTCATAATTTGCCTACTTAATCACTTGACTTAAAATTGGTTAATTCTATCAACTGGTGTTTAAATTTCCCAACATATTTTTTTCTTTTAAACTATTTTTTAAAATGTAATAAGGGCGTGAAAGTAAAACTATATTTTTAATCTTCTCAATTTTGATCTTAGCTAAACAAAGTAATTTTCTATTTCTTTTGGTATTTTTCCATCCCAACCAAACATACATAAAGTAAAATTAAATCTTTTCTATCATCCAATCGAACAAAAGCTTAAAGTAATTAAGTATGATTGATGTGGTGTATGGCATAAAAACTATAAAAGCTGAGGGAAAGATGACATTTAAATTACAAACATAAAACATCCCAAATGACACTATTGTTGCTGAATTATTACTTGAACCCTAAGCCTAAAGCCTTTCTAAAGAGATGGTAGGGACACCTCATTTGAGAGAGAGGAACATCATTTTTCCTTTCTAACACCACACGGCATTGTTGCCGTGTAAACCCGACATGGCATGTTGGTTTACATTTCTTTTAAGGCAGTATTTTCTTCCTGGTATTGTTTATTTCACATGGTGTGTTTTTAAAAACCAAAGACTTGACTTACAAGAGCTTTATCATTTTCTTTATTCTGTGAGAAAATCGTGCGGAACATTAGACCCAAATCTGTTAAAACATGACTTCAAAGTTGAGACTTTTTGAAATTATACTGGCATCGTTTTTCGCAAGGCAGTAAGGACAAATTTAATACCATGCGAAGTGTCAAACACGGTGGAAAATCATGATTCAAACGTCAAGTGTGGAGCCATATTATGGTCGCCTCCGTCAGAATCCGCAGAGTGAGCCAATGTGAAAATAATAAAGGGAAATGTTAAAATTGTGGAATGTCCAATGTGAAACTATCAAACCATTCCCATTGGAAAATTGTGGAATATCCAATGTGAAAATAATATGATTCTTCTAATCTTCTTCACGTTAGTATCAAACAAAGCTATTTTTTGCAATTCAAGAGCGGTACACATAATAAAGGGAAACGAGCAGGAAAACCGGTGCTAGTGTGTACCATGGCTCAACCATGACGCAAAATTTTTCGGAGGATAAAAAACTATTTGTTGTATCTCTTATTTATACGTTTAATGTGAAAACAAAATAAGTGATATACGTAAAACAAAATAACTTTCATCATTTTTATAATTTTACTGCAAAATCATGATATTTAATTTTCTATGTAAAATTAATTTTAGTTTGTATTATCAAATTATCAAAAAAGAGTTATGTGTTAAAGCATTTGTTTGGATATGTTAACAGTGTTGGGTGATTCTATTAATTATTAATTGAATTCATAAAATATATATATATATATATATATATATATCTTTGGAAACACACACAAAAGGGAAAAAGATTCTAATACAAAGGTACATCACAAACTAAACTCAAAAATCATGGTAACTTTTAAGGGGGATGAAACAAGTTAAACTACACACAATAAACTAGATTATATTGTTCTATGCTTTAAATAGATGAGTCATAGAAAAACCCAAATACAAATACAAAAACCTAATTATTAATCTTTCTCTTGTCAAACAATAAGAGGAATAGGTTTCAAATTCTAAAAAATAATTAATCTGTGTGTGTTTGTCTATATATATATATATATATATATATATATATAAAAGGAAATGTTAACCAATGCCCTTAAGGCATTGGTTTAGAAACTATATTTAGAAACAAATGTCATCACCATATTCAGGAACCTCAGACCTTTTGTAAAGTCCGAGCAATGGTTGTTTTGACGTTCACCCCAAGATGAGGTGTCTCACAAAAGAGAGACATGAGTTCGTCTTTAGACACAATCTTTAGACAAGGACAGCCGGGTTAATTAGGATGCGATACCCTTGGAATGTGTAGCACATCGAAGATAAGTTCCGGAGTGGCTACAATATGTATACCTCAAACAGAAGTGAAAAATCAAGGTATGGTGTAATCAAAACTGTGCATATTGGAGTAAAACTCCTGTATGATCATAGAGGGACAACTAACCGGGATATCACAAAGGGACTTCCAACCCCTACTATTAATGATAGTGGGTAGGTTAGTATCGGAAAAATCTGAAAGGATATGCCACGTTTAGAAAAGTTCTCCGAAAAGTCCTGGCAGGCTTTATCATCACGGAACCTGACATGAGAGGGTGTAGGATCAGAAGAAGAAGATGCCTCGGAATGAAGAGAGTTTTGGGACGGAGTGGATTTGCACTTAGGTACCATGTGCAGACTATCCGAGAGAAAGAGAGAGAGAGAGAGAGAGAAGCAAAAAATCACCAATCACAAATAATACCAAGAAGAAAGAAAAGAATGGTACATATGCATGAAAAATGCATGAACGTGTGACGTGCAACAGATATAACATCATGCGTAGACTATTTGAGAATGAATGCCACGCTTAGAATAGTTCTCCAAAAAGTCCTGACGGGCTTTATCATCACGGAACTTGACATGAGAGGGTGTAGTATCAGAAGAAGAGGATGCCTCGGAACGAAGAGGGTTCCGAGACGAAGTGGATTTGATCTTAGGTAACATGCGCAGACTATCCGAGAGAAAGAGAAAGAGAGAGAGACAAGCAAAAAATCACCAATCACAAATAATACCAAGAAGAAAGAAAAGAATGGTACGTATGCATGAAAAATGCATGAACGTGTGATGTGCAACAGATATAATATCATGCGCAGACTATCTGAGAATGAATGCCACATTTAGAATAGTTCTCCGAAAAGTCCTAACGGGCTTTATCATCACAGAACCTGACATGAGAAGGTGTAGGATCAGAAGAAGAAGATGCCTCAGAACAAAGAGGGTTTCGGGACGGAGTGGATTTATACCTAGGTACCATGCACAGACTATCTGTGAGAAAGAGAGAGAGAGAGAAAAGCAAAAAAGCACCAATCACAAATAATACCAAGAAGAAAGAAAAGAATGGTACATATGCATGAAAAATGCATGAACGTGTGATGTGCAATAGATATAACATCATGCGCAGACTATCCGAGAATGAATGCCACGTTTTGAAAAGTTCTCCAAAAAGTCCTGACGGGCTTTATCATCACGGAACTTGACATGAGGGGGTGTAGGATCAGAAGAAGAAGATGCCTCAGAACGAAGAGGGTTCCGGGACAGAGTGGATTTGCGCTTAGGTACCATGTGCAGACTATCCGAGAGAAAGAGAGAGAGAGACAAGCAAAAAAGCACCAATCACAAATGATACCAAGAAAAAAGAAAAGAATGGTACATATGCATGAAAAATGCATGAACATGTGACGTGCAACAGATATAACATAATGGGCTCGGCCCAATCTAAACCTACTAGCACACAAAGTTTCAACATATAAAACACACATCTAAAATGCATGAAACATTGTGAAAATGCAAATGTGATGCAATTCATGAGCATACAAGATCATTTAAACATAAACCAACCCAAAAATTTCACAAATAACTCAACAATTTTGAAAAACCCCAAAAATTCTCAAAAGCCTAGGTCTAAATGTATGAAATGCTTGAAGAAAGAAGAAGAAAGAGATCATACCAGAGGTAGGAACCAAGGATTAGATCGAAAATCAAATGGGGAAGGTGAAGAGGTTGAGGGAAAAGTGTTTGGGAAAGAAAAGAGAGAGTTTCTGTCGAGAGAGATCGGAGAGAAATAAAAGAAAATTGCGCTAAAGCTATATATAGAAAAACGCATCTTGATGGATCGTAGAGCTGTCGAGAGCTATTGAGCACTAATTCTTGACAGATAAATCTGTCGAGGTGTTGTCGAGCATCTGTCAAGGGCAAAAAAACCTTTGTAGATCGAACAGCTATCGATCAGATAGAAACTTTCTCGATGGATCGAGAATCTGTCGAGAAACTATCTAGACAAATTCTAGAAAGCTTCGATGGATCAAAAATGTAATAAGATCTGTCGAGAAAAGTAGTCCAAGGGTCTCGATAGATAACTATTTGTCGAGAGCTATCGAGAAGCTGTCGAGATGGGCAAAAACAGTTTTTCAAAGAAGAGAAAAACATAGAAATGAATGCAAGCAAGCATGCTACCCAACCAAAGATCCAAACAACATTTTAAGCTTTCAAAATCACCTATCAACAAGAAAAATGTCAAGCATTTAGATCCAAAACACACACACACACACATACTAAAAAAGTCTAACTAATTTTATATTTCAAAAACAAGTCAAGATAGTTTAATGAGTATATATTAACACATGTATTCCTTGTGATGGCCAAATCACATTTTACCTGCACATGTATCAAAAGTAGCAAAGAATTTTACGTGTTGTGTGTGAAAACATCGCAAGATTGCATGAGTGTTTACATGTTATGATGATTTGAGATATGAAAAAAATCAATTTAACTCACACACAGTCATAACTCCTTGATGTAGGGTCAATATATACAACCTTAACGGCCACTGATTTTACCATCCATTCGCTTCAGCTATTCAATCTGCAGAGTTTTTTTTTTTTTTTTTTTTTTTTTGAGAAGAAATTTGCAGAGTTGATTACTTTGAGACTCAATGGGCCTGTTTGTTAACTAAGTTTGAGTAAGGTATTTTAAGTGTTTTTGATATACGTGTAGGTGAAAAAGTGTGTGAAAAAATGTGTTGAAATGTGTGTAAGTGTGTTTGAAATGTGTAAAATGTGTGTTGAGTAGGGTTACGAAACAGGCCCAATATCTAAACCCATTTAATTCAAGGAAACGCCAATATTTTTTTATATTATCATTATTATTAGCTTTATTAGAGCATCTCCAATTGGTTTTGCCATCCTATCATATTTTACCATCCTAAAAAGTTACTTAATCAATTATACCATACCATTTTACAATACACCAAACATCCCAAAATTCTATTATTTTTTTAATCTTTCTTTATTATTTATTTCCAACATCCTGCCAAAACCACCAAAAACCACATCCTGCAAATCAGAACCACCAACCAAAAAAAAAAAAAAAAACCACATCCAGTGGGTAGCAACCAACCCTAGCAACCTGCAACCAAACCCAGCAAAGAAGAGTCTCTGCCACCAACCCCAGCAACCTGCAACTAGCCACTGCCAGCCACCACCCCCGGTGGCAAAAAAACCCACAAAACCTCAACCACCGTGAACCTTCTATGACCCATTCCAAACGCACCTGAGACCCACGACCACACCCATCTGCAACCCATGAAACCCACGGCCACACCACCTGAGACCCACCCACCATACCAAAACCCAGCAAGCCACAGATCACAAAACTAACAATCCGATCTCACCTCACAAATCATAAAAGTGGCAACCCAAACCCCATGAATCCGATCTCACCTCCAATGCCCACGAATCCGATCTCCACGCCGATGCCCATGAATGCCAAATGTACCTTACATTTGGCATATAGTAGGTCCACTGCTGATGCTCTTAGCCTATTTGGACAGTATTCTCTTTAATATACTCTCTCAAGTCTCAACCCTCCGATTCTCCAAAAAAAAAAAAGTCTCAACCCTCTTATCTCACTCTTCTGTCTCCGACTCTCATGGCTTCCATACCAGTTCTGCCCTTACTGTTGGTTTTCCTACTTCCTGTTCATGCAAACACTCAACGAAACCAGTCTAATTCCGATATAATACTTTTAGGTTCTTCACTTTCTCCCAATGCAAACCGTACTTCTTGGCTCTCACCTTCTGGTCTTTTTGCATTTGGTTTCTTTCCACAGGATGATTGGTTTGCTATCGGAATATGGCTGGTTAATCAAAGTGAGAAGACAATCACCTGGACTGCAAATCGAGATGACCCACCTGTCTCCTCCAATGCTACACTGGACTTAACTATAGATGGTAAGCTGCTGCTTCGAACTGGGAAAGGCAGTGAAAAATCCGTTGCCAATGTGTCTGACCCTGCGACTTCAGCTGCTATGCTTGATTCTGGTAATTTTGTGCTCTACGGGAAACAATCCCATGTTATCTGGGATAGCTTTGACGTTCCAACTGACACCATATTAGGAGGTCAGAATCTCTCTAGTGGCAATAACTTGGTTTCAAGTGTCTCTATATCAAACCACTCAGGTGGACATTATACACTCAATATGCAGACTGATGGAAACCTCGTTGCCTACCCCGTACACAACACGAACGGCGCGATTGATTCATATTGGTCAACTGCTACTTTTGGTGATGTACAGCTCATTCTCACTCGTTCAGGCCATCTATTCATCTACGGTATTGAGTTGGGAGTACACAATTTGACAAATAGCTCATATGCTAAAAAGAATGGAACTACTATCCACCGTGCAACACTTGATGCAGATGGGATCTTCAGATTGTATTTACACCACTTTAAGAGCGATAATACCTCAAGTATGTTGGTGGAGTGGTCGGCTCTGCAGAATCAATGTGAAGTCAACGGTTTCTGTGGACTAAACAGTTACTGCTCAGTCATGGGCAGGAAAGCTGACTGTTACTGTTATCTTGGATTTGATTTCATCAACACCAGCAACAAGTTCCTTGGCTGCTACCAGAACTTCAGTGAAGAAGATTGCGGACGCAGTAATGATACTGTGGTACAATACCATGTCACTTCTTTACAGAATATGTCGTGGAGGGATAGCCCGTATTCAGTTTTTTCAACGACAGAGGAAGATTGCATCAAGTCTTGCCAGGAAGATTGCTATTGTGGAGCAGTATCGTATATGGGTGATGATTGCAGCAAATATAAGCTTCCTCTTAGATATGGTAGTATAGATTCAGCAAAATCAAATACAGCTTTCTTCAAGGGGAACCGTTCCATTGAAGTCCGGGAAGTCTCTATTGGAAGCAAAAGAAGTCCAATTTCGATTATTTCTGTAAGTTTGGGTTCAGTTTCATGCTTGTGTATCGTTTTGGCAACCTCTAGTTTCTTGGTTTACAGATACAAATTGGACGGGTACAGAAAACTGTCAGAAAACTTGAACTTGGAATTAGCTTAAGAGTTTACTCTGCGGTTATTTTCTTACAACGAGCTTGAGAGTGCTACAGATGGCTTTAAGGAAGAGTTAGGTAAGGGCTCATTTGGAGCAATTTATAAAGGGACTATATCCAAGGGTGGCAAAACTATTGCTGTTAAGAGACTTGAGAAAGCTGTGGAAGAAGGGGAACGAGAATTTCGGGCTGAAATTACTGCAATTGCACGAACTCATCATAAAAACTTGGTTCAAGTACTTGGTTTTTGTACTGAGGGATCTCGGAAGCTTCTAGTTTACGAGTACATGAACAATGGCTCTCTTGCAGATCTTATCTTTAAAGCTGAGAGACGCCCAATTTGGAAAGAAAGAATAAGGATTGCACTAGATGTGGCCAGAGGGCTTCTGTATCTACATGAAGAGAGCGAAATCCGTATCATCCACTGCAACATAAAGCCTCAAAACATACTCATGGATGATAATTGGACGGCAAAGATTTCTGATTTTGGGTTTGCAAAACTCCTAATTCTAAATCAATCAAGAGCCACTATGGGCGCAGAAGGGACAAGTGCATATTTAGCGCCTGAATGGGAAAATAATTCCTTGATAATATCATTAAAAGCTGATATATACAGCTTTGGGGTTATGCTTTTGGAGATTGTATGTTGTAGAAAAAGTATAGAAGTAAATGTTTCAACTGCAGATGAGATAATTCTTTCTAATTGGGTATATAACTGCTTTGCTGTTGGAGAGTTGGAAAAACTTGTGGAAGATGAAAATGTAGATTTCCAGCAATTGGAAAGAACAGTGAAGGTGGGCTTATGGTGTGTTCAAGAAGATCCAGCTTTGCGCCCTTCAATGAAGAATGTAATCCTGATGTTGGAGGGGACAGTAGATATTCCAGTTCCCCCATCACCAGTTCTTGCTGTTTCATAACATGTATACTCTATTTGATGTATGCTAGGAGACGTATTCGTGTTTACGTATACGTAATACATACATTTAGTAGTAATGCATACTCTAGTTTGTTTTTATGACCGTCTGTTTTGGTTATGGAACCAAAATTGTTGTATAAAGGAGAGATATTCTATAGCTTCTTAATTGGGTCGGCCATATTTTTGTATTTTGTGTGCTTTTGTATCTTTCTTTTGCCTCATGATGAAATAAATTGTATTTCATGTTTGGTTGTTTCATTCTGGTCGAGCTTATTTGACTTTTGTTAATTGTCTTTTAGTTGAAAATGGATTTATGTATGGTTTTACTTGGAAATATTGAATCTTTAAAACGCGAGTAATTCTTGTCTAAAATTTTTCTTTAGTATCCATACAGACAATTAGTGAAGAAATTTGTTCATTTTTGGAGAACAAGATACTTTCTATTTCAATTTAAATAGAAAGAGTCTATTTCATCTTTATGATTTTATTTTTCGGAATGGAGGATAGACTATGTTAAGGACATTTTTATGTAATTGGCTAATCCTTTGACAAAACGAACTTTATTTGTAATTGGATAGATCTAGGATGGATTTAGTACTTTAAGAAACAAGTGTTTAAGTTTAGTATTGAAGCCATGCAAGTATGACCAAGATACAAGTGAAGAAGTGCTATTCATTAAAACTCGACAGATATCTCGACAGAATCCTTTTTATTGAGGTTTAATGTTGAAGCTCGACAGAAGCTGTATCTGTCGAGAATTACGAAATTTGAATTTTCAAATCTGATTTCACGCATATCCTTTAGTATTTGTGTAGGGTTTCTTTTCTCACAACCCTAGACATATATAAGGATTATTTTAAGGGCCGTCGCACTAGATGCAACTTGATGCAAAGTCATTGTGTACACAAATTGTGACCAGAGACAGAATTTGCCCTAGTTTATCATATTCTCTTTAGAAGCTATTGCGTCTTTGCGCCAAGGCTTTTGTGACCAAGAAACTTCCTGATCTTCATTGTTAGATGAATTGAAGAACTTTGTAGCCAACATCTTTCTCAAGTTGGTGTGTTAGTCACGTACTGGAATCTGTGCTTCATTGGTTAGTCACGTACTGGGATTCGTGCATTGAATGGAGAGATTACCGCTACATCACAAGTTCAATTAGGTATTGGGATAAGGGTTCAATTGTAAGTTGGTATTAGGTACTGAAATTCCTTTTACTTGTAACCGCTTATTTTGATAATTATGGATTTTCGGGAGTGGTGACCTTAAATTCACCCGGTGGGGTTTTGCCTTAGTGGTTTTCCCCATTCGTAAACAAATCATTTGTGTCAAATTTATTTTCCACTGCATTTAACTTAATTGGTGATTTGTTTGTTTTACCATGCTTATTGCATATAATTGAATCTAATTAATTCACTTGGATAATTAACTGATTAATTTACCAAATGGGTCAATACATTTTTAGCCTATCAGACGATATACCATGTAATGAGCCCATTTTAAAGATTAAATTAGTCACAGACTCACGCAATGCGTGAAAATATTATTAATGATCATTTTATACTTAACTTATTGTAAAGTAAAAAATTTATAATAATAATTCATTAAAGATCATTTTGTGAATCTCGAAAAGAAAATTCTTACCAAATAAGTTAATAAACTACCATTACTAAAAAAAAAATGACCAAAGATATATAATGTAACTTATTAAATTATTCAAACAAAATTTTGTCAATAAATCATTTAAATCAGTTATCAAATATATGACATACCCTAGAATCTTCATAATTAAATAGTGTACAGTAAACATGGTTTTACAAAAACTGTGAATTTAAATTGAAATACAAAGATTAATAATAATAAATAAGTAGAAAAATGAAAAGAAGACAAATCTTTGAGTAAATTTTTGTGTGGTTGAATTTACTTTTATACTTGTGGACTCCATATTATGGTATGTTGATCTATTCATATATATCTACATGAGTAAGAATGTAACTATTATTTAAATGATTATTATTTTTTATTGATACTAAGTAATAAAAAAAATTAAAACCTAATTTTTTTTCTAATATAATGGAGGAGAAGACAATTGATTGTAATTTATGGTAATTAAAACAATGGAGAGCATACTCATATAGTCATACGTTTGTATTACCTAAGCAAACAAATGGTCAATCTTTTAATATTTGATGACTTCTATATTCAGTGAACCATTTTAGATAGGACTTTGATTATTATTATTATTATTATTAGAAGAGTCACAAAATTTTTAGATAGTTTATTCTATTTTGGCTAAGATGATGTGGATAATAAAAATAAAGATTATTTGTAATATAAGTATATTATATGTCTTGTCATTTTTGGTGTAATGCATCCCAATATGAAGTATATGTTATGCAAATCTTTAATCTTTATTTCAAATTCAAACATCTAGGTGGAAAAAATAAAATAAAAATAAAAACAAACAAAACCAACTACTACTAGAACAAATTAATGGAGAAAAGGATAATGAATCAAAATTATTGTTGCCTAATATTCTTTTTACTATTTTCATTGCTACAATAAATCTAATGAAACATACCTTAGGAATTTTTCATTGCGTTGAAAATCCATTTATGAATGAACTTTACTAACATAATAGTACTATTCTTCAACATTCATTCTTCCTATATCTTCTTCTACATGAACATGAACATGGACATCTTTGTATTTTCTTTAATCATTCTTATAGTCATTTTATCAAACACGTGGAAACATAGAATTGCAAATATTAGGGTTACATTTAGCATCGAAATAGAGAGCAAACCATTTCGCTTGGCAACAATTCATTGTAAAAGAGTCATAAAAAAATAAATAAATAAAAAACACATAAGACTCCAATATATAAAACACACTTGACATACTATATGGTTTAAAGGGACAAAGTGATATATTTGCTCAAGAATATAGGACTGTTGCTTTAAAATGAGCTCTTTTTTGGCAGGAGCTAAATCCAAAACCATTCATCTTCTAGTTAAGAGAGATAGAGGATGCTTAACGATTTATACATTAGGCATTAAAGAGCTTACATGAGAAGTTGAAAATAATGGAGAGTCAAGGGTGTTATGGAAGTTGAAGTGAAAATTGTGGAATCGTTAAAAGACTAATAGAAAAAAAATGGAAATAAAATAATTTAGTTTATTAATAAAAAGATAATAATGACATGACTGCTAATATTGCTCAACGGGAGCGTAGCAACAATATATATTACGCTTCATATATATATATGAGAAAACTTTTGTC
This sequence comes from Quercus lobata, assembly GCF_001633185.2. Lineage (NCBI taxonomy): Eukaryota > Viridiplantae > Streptophyta > Magnoliopsida > Fagales > Fagaceae > Quercus > Quercus lobata. The sequence continues at coordinate 24,356,241 of NC_044912.1, read as the reverse complement.
ACAATTTTGATATAATCAAAGTTGTGACCTCATGCGAGAGAGCATGAGGTTCTGCCATGTGACACTTTCTTTGAAAAGATAATCTATATCTATATATTACTAAAAGCTGAAGCGTAGCATTTATTGTTGTTATGCTCCTATTAAGCCACATCAGCAGTCACATCATTTATTTATTTTTTATATTTTCTTTTCTCTATTTAAAATTTTCTTCCCACTATTTTCAAAAAAAAAAAAAAAAAAAAAAAACTCTTTTTCTCCCTATTAGTTCACATATCTACTGTTACACTTCTTCCAACCTTTCTCTTTCTTTTTTGCCTCTTTATCTCCCCACTACTTTACCATTATACTTCTTTTCTCTTTTTATATTTTGACTCTTCTTTTACCCATTTTATTTTGTATAAATTTGATATCATTTTTCCATTCAATCCATATTTTTCCCACACAAAACTGTGAGTACTCTCTCTCTCTCTCTCTCTCTCTCTCTCTCTCTTTATGAATTTTTGTTCTTTCTTATAACTCTAATTAAGGTTGATGGTTTTTTTTTTCTAATATGTGTTTTGGAATTGTGTTTTTATTAACATCCCATTAGAAAGTCTTTTCTTTCCCTTTTATAGCTTTGGTTGAATTTTAGTTTGGGTTAATACTTAGTTTTTTTTTGGAAACAGGAATTTGAATGTGCCTACCAATTTTTTGATTAATAAATTATTATAAATTCTATTATTTATTCCTTTAGTTTCATTTTAATTTTGACTAAGATAACATTGTAATTTTGTAATGAGTTTTGATTATTATGATAATTTCCTTATTTCTTAAGAAATGAGAAATTTGAATAATAAATTTGAAACTTATAAAGTTTAGTTGTATATTAAGTAAATATAATACACTACAATAGAAGTTAAAAGAATATGGTTCACCTTAAAAAAATATTAATCAAACATAATAATAATAATAATAATAATAATAATAAAAATGATATATTTATAGGGATAAAAAGATTAAAAAAAATACTTGTAGAAATCTTTTTCCATAAAAGGACAATACTTGAAGTAATGGTTACTTTTTATATATTACACCTCATTACATAATATTTATATTTTCACGCATCGCATCGGTCTGCGACTAGTTGAAATAATCTTTAAAGCTAGAAGATAAGGACAAAAAAATAGAGATTTTTGGTTTCTTTAGTTCAATGATTCAAGACTTTCCTATTAAAGAATAAGGATTCTTTGTAAGACTCTTTGTTTTCTTTTGTTCAATGTTTCAAGCTAAAAACCTCTTGCACTTCTACTCCTCTATATATACATGCCCACAACCCTTCATGTCATGTCATCTCAAATACATCCTAACCAGGAATAATGTCATATATTCTCAACCTTTCAATGACACCTACCTAACTCCAACTTTGTTGTCTCATCTAATCTTAACCCAAATGAGTTGGTTATAACCAAGGAAGAGGGCCTGATTTTTTTTATTAAGTGGCGATGACAACTTATTGTTTTGATGTTGAGGTCATATGTTATGGGTTCTATCAAGGATGTGATTGGCTTTGGCTCTTTAGGTGTTTGGTGTGGGAAAGTCATAATTGTATTTTATTTTAGAACTAAAGAGAAATAGAAAGAAACATTCTAATTGATTATTGAAAATATTAGTTTTTTTTTTTTTAATTATGTTTTAGGACTCATAATTTTTAGGTTTCTTTATAGTTTTTTTTACTGCTATTTAGTACAAAATCAGTATGAGCTATGACGAAAAAAGTGAAAGCCAATGACGACTTTAAAGTGTTTTTCATGTTATCTTCTTCTTCTTCTTTTTTTTATTTTTTATTTTATGTGGAAGTCTAGCTAAAGGCAATTAAATCTTTATAAATGGAAATGTTTTTAACTATTTTTTTCTTTATACATCACATTCTCTATATATTGGTACTAACAAATGATTTCCTTTCGTTGAGATAATGAAATGGGTGTTTGAGATTTGTGGGTTGGTATATGGTTGTTGAAGATGATAAAATATAGAGCCTGTTGGGCCTACCTTAATGGGCCTGACGGATTGGACTGTTGGACCTGTGTGAAGATAGTCCCATGCGCTGTGAAAGCCCATCGCTGACAAACGCAGTATGGGCCCATGACCCGAAATCTCTATCGCCCAGAAAAACACTAAGATCCAAAAAGGGAAATCGTTGTTCACCACATTTTGGAGAATTGGTATCATAGTCCCACATTGGAAAGATCTGGAGGTCAAGAAGAAAAGCCACCTCTCCACCACTATAAAACGACTGACATTCTCGGAAAGCAAGGTAAGATTAATTGACCCTCTCTTGCGCTCTAAAAAAGTGAAACGACGACTTCTGACTTGACCTTCGGAGAGTGTTAGGCCGGCACCACACCGGTGCTCTCTAAAGGTCTTCTTCCGTTCGTTCTTGGTGTGCAGATTCGCTTTGAGTCGCGAGTACAATGTGACTCATTGGTGACAATTTTCAACGTCATCAGTTGGCGCCGTCTGTGGGAAACGTGTAGCGCTTAATCGCTTCCTAGACAAAAGAGTTACATGGTACTCACTCGCTCAATGGCAACCACGAATGACGTTTAGGAAGAAGCCCCCACGACTGCCCTTGAAAAACAGGTCAGGACGCTCGCCGCAGCCGTGGAGCGCCTAACCAAACAAAACCACGACCTAGAAGAGCAGCTGAACCAAAAGAATGCGGCGGTCAATAACCAAGGAGCGGATCAAGAAGGGACCAGCGCTGAAAGGAGAGATCAGGACGGACATCAGGAGAGTAACGCCCCGAGCAGACCAGTGCGACGGGACGTTAACATCCCTTCCCCGACGGATACAGCTCCACAATCCATCATCGTGGAGATGCAGGCGATTAAGGAACAGATGGATGTAATGATGAATGCTCTCAAGGGTCGAGTGTCAAGTGATCTTGACGACCTTGTCAACCGGACTGACTCGCCCTTCACGACAACCGTCAACTCCTTCCCCCTGCCGAATAAGTTCCGCATGCCGAATATGGATAGTTATGACGGAGTCAAGGATCCTCTAGATCACCTAGAGACCTTCAAGACCCTGATGCATCTTCAGGGAGTGGCAGACGCGATCATGTGCAGGGCCTTTCCTACTACCCTAAAAGGCGCAGCAAGGATTTGGTTCAGCCGACTAGCACCCAACTCCATCAGCACCTTCAAGGAACTAAGTGCTCAATTTACCACGCACTTCATCGGAGGACATCGGTATAGAAAATCCACGGCTTGTTTAATGAACATCAAGCAGCGAGAGGAGGAGACGTTGCGAGCCTACATATCACGCTTCAATAAGGAAGCGCTCTCGATCGACGAGGCCGACGACAAAATACTGGTAGCAGCATTCACGAATGGGCTGAGGGGGGGTAAGTTTTTGTTCTCCTTGTACAAAAACGATCCTAAGACCATGTCGGAGGTTCTTTACAGGGCCACCAAATATATGAACGCCGAAGACGCGCTACTAGCCCGAGAAGATAGACCCAAGAAAAGAGACAGACAAGAGGATCCCCGGCAGGGCCAGGGGCGGAAAAAGGGAAGGATGGGAGACCGAAGGGAGGACAGACGTCCAAAACCCACGGGCGGAAGGTTCATAAGTTTCACCCCGTTAACCGCACCGATAGACCAAGTCCTAATGCAGATTAAGGACGAAGGGTCCCTGACATTCCCAGGAAAGCTGAAGAGTGATCCCAGCAAAAGGTCCAGAGACAAATATTGCCGCTTCCATCGTGACCACGGCCACGACACGACCGATTGCTATGACTTGAAGCAACAAATCGAAGCCCTTATCCGACAAGGGAAGCTGCAGAAGTTCGTCAACAAGGGAAGAACGGATCAACCCCCACAAGAACAACATCCTCGCCGAGAAGACGGGCGGCCAAGGCCCCCGTTAGGGGACATAAGGATGATAATCGGAGGAACGGCTGCGACCGGATCGTCAAAAAAGGCTCGCAAAACATACCTTCGGATGGTGCAGAATGTCCAGCTGACGGGCATAGTGCCAAAGATAGCAAACAGAGAGAGCCCTGTTTTTTGGTTCTTGGAAGAGGATGCACGGCGCCTACACCATCCACACGACGATGCCCTCGTCGTCAGCCTGCGAACAGGAGACTACAACATGCACCGAGTTTTGATCGACAACGGCAGCTCGGCTGATATCATGTACTATCCAGCATTCCAGCAAATGAGGATTGACAGGGAGCAGCTAATACCTACAAATGCTCCGCTCGTTGGTTTCGAAGGAAGTAGGGTATTCCCTTTGGGCTCGGTAACGTTACCGGTGACGGTAGGAGATTACCCCCAACAGATCACCAGGAACGTGACATTCTTGGTGGTCGATTGTTCGTCCGCCTACAATGCTATTCTTGGGCGACCTACACTCAACTCGTGGAAGGTGGTAACATCAACTTACCACCTAATGATCAAGTTCCCAACGGAGTATGGGATAGGAGAGCTACGCGGAAGTCAAGTTGCCGCACGAGAATGCTACGTAGCTATGATGGAAATGCAAGACCAAATCCAGGCCCTGAGCATAGAAGAGCACCGAACGACGACAGCACCCACAGAGAGGCTGGAGGAGATAACCCTCGACAGTTCCAATCCAGACAGAACAACCAAGATCGGAACGCTTGCCAAACCAGCAATCCGTCAAGAGCTCATAGCTTTCTTGAGGAGCAATAAGGATGTGTTCGCCTGGAGCCATGAAGATATGCCGGGAATCGATCCCTCGGTCATGGTACACAAATTGAATGTATTGCCCTCATTTCCACCCGTCCGACAAAAGAAGAGAGCGTTCGCACCGGAACGAGACCAAGCAATAACGGAAGAGGTCCGCAAACTCCAAGAGGCAAGTTTCATCAGGGAAGTCTACTATCCCAATTGGCTGGCGAATGTAGTAATGGTAAAGAAAGCGAGCGGCAAGTGGCGGATGTGCGTGGATTTCACCGATCTTAACAAAGCGTGCCCTAAAGATAGCTACCCCCTCCCAAGGGTCGACGTCCTAGTAGACTCGACGGCTCAACACCAATTATTAAGCTTCATGGACGCTTTCTCGGGTTATAACCAGATCCGCATGCACGAGGCCGATCAGGAGAAGACTTCGTTCGTAACCAGCCAAGGACTATTCTGTTACAAAGTAATGCCATTCGGCCTGAAGAATGCGGGGGCAACATACCAGAGGCTAATGAACAAGATGTTCGCGCAGCAAATCGGGAGGAATGTCCAAGTATATGTCGACGACATGCTGGTAAAAAGCCGGAAGGAAGAAGACCACCTAGAGGAACTTAAGGAAACATTCGGTACGCTCCGATCCTACAACATGAAACTCAATCCGGGAAAGTGCACATTCGGCGTAACGGCAGGCAAATTCCTAGGGTTCATGGTTTCCCAGAGAGGAATTGAGGCTAATCCGGACAAAATCCGAGCCATAGTAGAGATGACCCCCCCGCGAAATGTGAAGGAGATACAAAGCCTTAACGGCAGGATAGCGGCATTAAATAGGTTTGTGTCGAGAGCAACGGACAAGTGCTTGCCTTTCTTTCGCACATTAAAGAAATCGTTCGAGTGGACGGACGAGTGTCAGCAAGCGTTTGAGGAATTAAAGGCATACCTATCTTCACCACCCCTATTGAGTCCCTCGCAACCAGGTGAAGAACTTTTCCTCTACTTGGCCGTCTCCTCTGCAGCCGTCAGCGCGGCCTTAATCAGAGAAGAGGATAATGCGCAGAAGCCTGTATACTACGCCAGCCAGGCTCTCCGCGGTGCCGAAGAAAGATACCAACCCATAGAGAAACTCGCTTTCGCATTGGTCACGGCGGCTCGCAAGCTCAAACCCTACTTCCAAGCCCATACCGTGAACGTAATGACCGACAAGCCCTTGCGAAGGGCACTGAGTAATCCTGAAGCCGCAGGTCGACTGACGCTGTGGGCAATAGAATTGAGTGAGTTTGATATCAAGTACCGCCCGCGTGTGGCCATTAAAGGACAAGCTGTAGCCGACTTCATAGCAGAGTTTACGCGTGACGAGGACAAGGGGGCAGAGGAACCCCCCAAGTGGAGCATCTACACCGACGGGTCATCCAATCGGCGAATTGGAGGGGCCGGCATAGTGTTACTGTCACCCGAAGGAGACAAGATCGAATGTATGGTCCGTCTCGACTTCCCCATTACCAACAATGAAGCAGAATACGAAGCGGTGGCGGCAGGACTCGGCCTAGCCAAAGCCGCCGGAACTGAAAGTGTGGCCGTCCATTGCGACTCTCAGGTCGTGACCAATCAAGTAAACGAAGACTATGAATGCAAGGGGGAAAGGTTGAAGAGATATCTTGATCAAGTGAGGGCAAGAGTTAACGGGCTAAAAGCGACGGTCGTCCAAATCCCCAGGGGAGAAAATGAGCTCGCCGATCGGCTAGCCAAAGCCGCTTCAGCAGAACATGTGACGACACCGGGTAATGTACTTTCCTTTGTTCAACTCTTTCCACTAATAGACCCCGACAATATGCAGGAGATACGCTCTGAAAGAAACTAGACCACCCAGATAACTTCATACTTGAAGGACGGGTTACTGCCACAAGAGAAGGAGGCAGCGAGGAAGCTGAAAGTCCAAGCTGCAAGATTCGTCCTGATAAAAGACATTCTTTACAAGAGAGGTTTCTCCCGCCCTTACCTAAGATGCCTCGGGGTTGAGGAGGCAGACTACGTAATGAGGGAAGTACACGAAGGAATATGCGGGAACCACTCTGGATCGCGGTCGTTGGTACACAAACTGGTACGGGCTGGGTATTACTGGCAAACCATGCAGAAGGATGCCGAGTCTTACGTTAAAAGCTGCGACAAATGTCAGAGGTTCAACAATTTTATCGGACAGCCAGCTGAGGAGCTGACCCCTATGACGGCTCCATGGCCGTTCGCTCAGTGGGGACTGGATATCATGGGACCTTTCCCAACGGCGGTAAGGCAGCTAAAGTTCTTGGTAGTGGGTATTGACTACTTCACAAAATGGGTAGAAGCGGAAGCCTTGGCCACCATTACAGAAAAGAACATTAGAAGTTTTGTTTGGCGGTGCATCGTATGCAGGTTTGGTATTCCTAGAGTCCTTGTCTCGGATAACGGGAGGCAGTTCGACAACGGCCACTTCCGGGATTTCTGCACACAGCTAGGAATAAAAAACCACTACTCATCACCCGCCCATCCTCAGGCCAATGGCCAGGTTGAAGTCACGAACCGATCCCTGCTAAAGATTATCAAGACTCGGCTCGAGGGGGCAAAGGGAATATGGCCCGAAGAATTACCGAGCATACTATGGGCATACAGGACAACGGCGAGGACTCCGACAGGAGAGACGCCATTCCGACTGACATACGGGAGTGAGGCGGTCATCCCCGCAGAAGTTGGCCTCACAAGTTACAGGGTTCACAACCATGACGAAGGCAGGAACGACGAATCTATGAGGCTACAGCTAGACCTGATAGATGAGGTAAGGTCGGCGGCGGAGCAAAGGATCGCAAGATACCAGGATCGCATGGCCAGACATTACAACTCCCGGGTCCGACACAGAGACTTCCAAGTAGGAGACCTGGTACTCAGGAGGGTCATGGGTGCAGCTAGAGACCCTACACAAGGAAAACTCGGCCCCAACTGGGAAGGACCTTACAGAGTCACGGCATGGAAAAGGAAAGGAACATACCACCTGGAGACTACAGAGGGGGAGAAGCTACCGCATCCATGGAATGCTGAGCATTTGAGGAAATACTACCAGTGACAGTAACACGGCGAACGGCAACCAATTTTCCATTTGGCCTTTATTAACTATTTATAAGTTTTTTCTTTAAACTGTGCTTCTCTTGCTACAATCTTGTCGTGCCTTTTTTAAGCCCAAGGGGGCAGGCACTTTTCCTTTACGCATCTCTATAATTAGATACAATTATGATCTTCCTCTACTTGGATGTCATTACAATTGTCCTCAAAGTTAACGAATGCTAGTTAAAAGTCCACAAGATGGACAGACACAAAATAAAGTCCACAAGATGGACGGACCATCTTACACGGATGTCACCATCCTACATAGATGATTACTTGAAATTCACAAGATGAATGTCCGACGGATCACCAAGACGGTGAGAATGATACAAGTCCATAAAGTGGACGGTATAGCCTCCACAAAGTGGACGGATCACCAAGACGGTGAGAATGATATAAGTCCATAAAGTGGACGGTATAGCCTCCACAAAGTGGACGGATCACCAAGACGGTGAGAATGATACAAGTCCATAAAGTGGACGGATCACCAAAACGGCGAGAATGATACAAGTCCATAAAGTGGACGGTATAGCCTCCACAAAGTGGACGGATCACCAAAACGGCGAGAATTATACAAGTCCATAAATTGGACGGTATAGCCTCCACAAAGTGGACGGATCACCAAAACGGTGAATAATTCTACAAGTCCATAAAGTGGACGGTATAGCCTCCACAAAGTGGACGGATCACCAAAACGGTGAATAATTCTACAAGTCCATAAAGTGGACGGTATAGCCTCCACAAAGTGGACGGATCACCAAAACGGTGAGTAATTCTACAAGTCCATAAAGTGGACGGTACAGACTCCACAAAGTGGACGGACTGCCCAAAACGTTGTATAAATTATATACGTACATAAAGCGGACGGTGTAGCCGCCACAAAGTGGACGGATCACCAAAACGGTGAATAATTTAATAAGTCCATAAAGTGGACGGTATAACCACCACAAGGTGAACGGACCATCGACTTGATAAAAAACTGCCCATAAAAGTGGACGGATAGTATATCGTATACGTCATAGACGGGTCCGATTAAAGTTGAGGAAAACTTTTTAAATGGACGGATAAACAGAACAGTTTGTCCAAATTAACGCTTAATATACAAGGAGACGGAGAGAAAATCCTTAAACGGATACAAATAATGAAGAAGCATATTATGAAAGAAAAACATTGTTCAGTACAAAAGCAAACTTAAAACAAACTGTTTACAAAGTACTAAAAATATAAAAAGGGGACGGATCCTCCTCAATAATTACAACGGGTTAATCGGCTTTCTTAGCGTCGGCAACAGGAACCTCATTCGGCATAGCGGACTCTCCGTCACCCTGAGCTGCTTCGTCTCCAAAGAGGTCCTCCGTATTGTCTGAAGCGACGGGCAGAGCAGATGTCTGATCTTGGTCGTTGACGGATATCATGGACACGTCCAGATCTGGGTAGGCCTTTTTTATTTGACGGAGTGCATCGTCGAAGCCTTGAAGGAACGATCCCCCCAGCTCCTTCAACAATGCCTCTGAGTCGCAATACTCGTTGACGGCATCATCCTTGGCCTGACGGAGTTTCTTCTTCAGGTCCTTTACTTCATCTTCCTTTCCTTTCAAGGCCTTCCCAGCTTCTTCCGTCCTCTGTTCGAACTCTTGCCTGGTCTTCTCAGACAGTTCAAACTTCTGCTCCATTGTGGACTTCCACTTGTACAGCTGGTTAAGCTCCTCCTCCGTCTGCGCAGCCTTTGTCCGTACACGCTCCAGAGCCGCTTCACGGTTAAGGCAGCGATCCATCAAGCCCTTCATCATAACCAAGGACTGAAATAGGCAAAATCAAAGTGTTAAATAGAAAACTAAGAGTGGACGGGCATACATTGACGGATGAAAACTAAAACGGTTACCTGTCCAACGGCGAATAAGCCCGTCTCCCCCATTGCCTCCGTCGAATGATTCCCCAGATCCTCGTAATCCTCTGCAGAAATTATCGACGAAAGTTTCTCCAAGGCATACTTCGAGTCGTCACGGAGAAGGGAAGGGGGCTTCTCCTCGTTGACGGAAGGGGCATGCATTAAGCCCTTACCAGTTCCATGTTTGGCTTGGGTGACGGTCTTAACACCCTCAGCCATCAAGCCCACAACAGGTTCCAATGAAACCTTCGGCTGCTTGTATGGACGGTCAGACTTTGGCGGCTGCTTCCTCTTAGCCGACGACCCCGGCATCTTAGGAACCACAACTTCACCCGTCTTCTTTTGCTCGACGGCTAGTGATTTTATCATCGCCCTTCTCTTTGTGTCGTCCATTTCTGCAAATACAGGACGGATTAAGATTTCTACTCAAATTAAAAGCTAAGTTCATGAGTGAAAGTTGACGGACTCACGTTTGTGTATTCTTTCGTCGTATGCAATGGCCTCGCGAGTAGGTTCTGGACCGTCACAATACCAATGTATTGTTTTTGGATTCACTAACTTGGCCCAGGTCCTTTCTTCCGGCTTAGTTTTTCTGCAAATCTCTTCAAGGAAATTGAATTCCTCAAGGCTAACTTGCGGGCGCCGTCTACCTACAGAGAAAGACGATGAGAATATACACATAAAAATGGACGGATATGAAAAGCAGAACAAAACTAAGACGGGTGCATACGCAATTGGTTTATCACTGCCCAGGTTGTGTCAACAGGCAGGTACTCCGTCTCCCCTGGATGGTTCATCCATCTGTTACCCTCTAGGAAGAAGTAACGACTCTTCCAGTCTCTATTTGAGTCTGGGGTCTCAAAGATCACCTTCAACAAGGGGCTCCGGCTTGCAAAACTATACATCCCCCTTGACCCAGAGATCTCGTCTGGACGGTAGCAGTGAAGAAATTCACGTACCGTCAGTCTCCTCTCTCCGTTCGACCATGCACCATAGAGAATCTCCATGGCTATGAAGACTCTCCAGGCGTTAGGGGATATCTGCGTGACGGACAGCCCTAGGTAGTGCAAAAGTTCCCTATGAAGTGTAGAGAGCGGGAACCGAAGTCCTGCCTTCAACGCCTGCTCGTATATTCCGACACCGTCTACCCCTTCATAGTAACACTTCTCCGACACATGGGGCAGACGGATGGAAACGTAGTCCGGGATTTGGAAGTTAATTCTAAAAGTGCTGAAATGTTTCTCCCTGATGACGGATGTGAACTTATGCACTGTCCACTCTGGCAACATGATGAACTTCCTCAGTCCATCAGCACCTACGACGGACTCCAGTGCATGATTCCCGTCGTCATCAGAACCATCTATTTCAACTATCTCCACATCCTCATCTGTAGAGGACGAAGAGGAGGCGGACGGACTCCTATCTTCGCCGGGGCTCTTTTGGTCTTTATGACCGGACGGGTATACATTCTCGTATTCCGCCCCGTCACGAACCACTGACTGGTTACTTGACGCACTAGACATTTCCTACAATTGACGATAAAACCTAAGACTGACGGGTTTGAAATCATTGACGGGTATAGTAAGCCTAACAACAATGCATGGACGGAAATGTAACTTGGTTATGTATTGAAGTACTTACCACACTTGGCGGATTAGGGGTGACGGTTGTTATAATCGGTAGATTCACGTCCACGACGGAGTGCTCTGACAAGGTTGACGGCTTCGCTCTGACAGTCGATTTCTTGTTAAAAATGTGAAAATGGAAGTAAGGCGCCTTATATATATATAAGAGATGCACGGAAGACGAAGCGACGCTTCGATCCTATACAACGGCCACTCAGAGATTGACACGTGGCAGGATCAATAAATGTTGACAACCTGTCAGGGCACATCAACGAATTGTACCCTTCATGTAACCGTCAACTTGATGAATCTTCTTTTGACGGGTTGATCTGCCTGGAACCATCATACTATATTCCATAAATCCGTCAGTCAGTTAAATTTTTCTTGGTCTCACGGATACCTTTCCGTCATACAAATACCCGTCATGCCCCTACGTTAGGATCGTCACCCCATTGATCCTTTGACCCAAAAAACAGACGGACCATTGGGGTGAAGGGGGCAACTGAAGATGATAAAATATAGAGCCTGTTGGGCCTACCTTAATGGGCCTGACGGATTGGACTGTTGGACCTGTGTGAAGATAGTCCCATGCGCTGTGAAAGCCCATCGCTGACAGACGCAGTATGGGCCCATGACCCGAAATCTCTATCGCCCAGAAAAACACTAAGATCCAAAAAGGGAAATCGTTGTTCACCACATTTTGGAGAATTGGTATCATAGTCCCACATTGGAAAGATCTGGAGGTCAAGAAGAAAAGCCACCTCTCCACCACTATAAAAGGACTGACATTCTCGGAAAGTAAGGTAAGATTAATTGACCCTCTCTTGCGCTCTAAAAAAATGAAACGACGACTTCTGACTTGACCTTCGGAGAGTGTTAGGCCGGCACCACACCGGTGCTCTCTAAAGGTCTTCTTCCGTTCGTTCTTGGTGTGCAGGTTCGCTTTGAGTCGCGAGTACAGTGTGACTCATTGGTGACAATTTTCAACGTCATCAGTTGTGAAAATGTAGTAGTTGAGGAAGTATTAGGAAGGTTGCTTGAAATTTTGAATTTTTAAGATATGAAAATATTTTTTTATGAATAAATATATTAGTAGAGAAATTTTACTCAATATTCTAAAACCAATTCTATGACAATTTTTTTTATATAAAATATTAATTAAGATAACTGAGTTTTAAAGCATTCAACAATATTGAGATGAAACATAAATATTATGAAAACAAAATAAGTATTATAAATAGGTCTTAAAAACATAAAAATTATTTCAAATGAATTTGCAAAGTATATGCACATCGTGCGAAAAATTATCTAGTTCAATGTAATTGAAAAAGAAAAAGTAATAAGTTCATGTAAAAGTAATAACAATCTACCACGTTAGAATTGTGATATGTGTTTAAGAAAGTCTATAAAGTCAAAAAATTTGACAACTATTTACATGGAAAACTACTTATTGTGATAAAAAAGTAAAGGGAACGGTGGTTATAAATAAAAACCAGTGAAAGTAAGCAGAAGAACTCAGATATTTTTTCTTTTTTTTTTCAAGTCTTCACGACGGTTTCATTAAGAAGCTTCCTTGCGTCTCTCGTTTAAAGACACAAGTCACACAATACTAGCGTCATTTTTCTTTCATCCCTTCCCATGGCTTCCATATCCATTGTTTTCTTAGTCCTGTCCATCGCCTTTGTATGTGGAATAGCTCAACCAAAGCAAGATAGCCAAATAAGCCCGGGCACTTTACTTACCTACCCTCATTCATGGCTTTCTCCTTCTAAACGATTTGCATTTGGGTTCCACAAGCAAGGCAGTGGCTTTGCAGTGGGAATTTGGTTGGTCGGTAAAGACAAGACAATAATTGTGTGGACAGCAAATCGTGACGATCCACCGGTCACCTCTGATACAACGCTGGATTTTACTGAGGATGGTAAGCTTCTGTTAAGAACGGAGCAAGGACAGAAACAACTCATTGCTACTAGTGCAACAGACCCCGTTTCCTATGCTGCCGTGCTTGATTCTGGAAATTTTGTGCTTTATGACAAGGATTCCAAGATGATCTGGCAGAGTTTTGATTTTCCTACCGATACCATTTTAGGAAATCAGACTCTGTTCAATGGAGGTCAACTGTCCTCCAGTTTAAATAAGAGTGACCACTCAACCGGACGGTTTCATCTCAGAATGCAGAGTGATGGAAACCTTGTTTTATACCCAGCAACCAGTAAAGACGACGTGGGAGATGCCTATTGGGATACTAACACTTACGGTTTGGGTTTCAATTTGCACCTTAATTCTACCGGCAGTTTGCTCATCAGCAACGAGTCCAATTTAGAAACCGTCCTTTATCCTTATTTTTATTCATCCAGCAGCATCAACCTCAACAGCAACAGAAATACCATATATCGTGCAACTCTTGATATTGATGGAATTTTCCGATTGTATTCTCACACCTACCATGAGAATGGCAACTACAGTGTCTCTCCTTTGTGGTCAGCATTTATCAGTTCATGTGAGGTAAACGGGTTTTGTGGCTTCAATAGCTTTTGTACACTCGATAACGATAACAACCAAACCGTCTGCCATTGCCTTCCTGGGCATGATTTTCTAAACCCTGATCAAAACACTCTTGGCTGTGAGAGAAACTTCCCAGATGCAGGGTGTAGTGGTGGTAAAGAAAATGCAGCCTTTTATAACATCAGTACTATGGAGAATATGACTTGGGGAGACACTCCATATTTTGATGAAAAAAAATGTCAATGGAAGATTGCAGCAGCTCATGTTTGGAAGACTGCAATTGCGGGGCTGCACTCTTTGATCATGATTATAATTCTTGCCAGAAACAAAATTTCCCACTGAGATATGTTAGAAGAGATGAAGAAAAGGGGTATACAGCGCTCTTGAAGGTGGGTCTTAACCAAAAGAAGCCACAGCCATCCGTTTCTAAAATAGCAACGGTACAAATTGTTCTTATAACAGGATTTACTATATTGTCATGTGTAGCTCTTGCAACCTTTGGCCGTTTCATTCTCAAAATTCGAGTTTTAACTTACAAAAGGCTGTTAAAGAATGGAAATTTGGGCCTGCCTGAGGAGGTAACCTTAAGATTGTTCACGTATAATGAGCTCAAAAGAGCAACAAATGGTTTTAAGGAAGAGTTGGGTAGAGGTTCTTTTGGAGCAGTTTGTAAAGGTGGTCTAAACAAAGGGAAAAAACTTGTTGCAGTTAAGAGACTCGAGAAATTAGTCGAAGAAGGTGAAAGAGAGTTCCGAGCAGAGATGCGAGCAATTGGAAGAACCCATCACAGGAACTTGGTTCGGTTGTTGGGTTTCTGTGCTGAGGGCACTAAAAGGCTTCTGGTTTATGAATTTATGAGCAATGGCTCTCTTGCTGATCTTCTGTATGGGGCTATATGGCGTCCAGATTGGAATGAGAGATTGAGAATTGCATTGGATGTTGCAAGAGGAATTCTCTATTTACATGAAGAGTGCGAGGCCCCTATAATTCATTGTGATATAAAGCCTCAAAACATTTTGATGGATGATTGTTGGAATGCTAAAATCTGTGACTTTGGGCTGGCCAAGTTCTTAATGTCAGATCAGACAAGGACCTTCACAGGGGCCAGAGGAACAAGAGGGTATGTGGCACCAGAATGGCATAAGAACATCCCCATATCAGTGAAGGTAGATGTTTATAGTTATGGGATTGTGCTCTTGGAAATTGTATGTTGCAGAAAGAACATAGATGTTAATGTATCTGCTGCAGAGGAGATTGTCCTTTCTTCATGGGTCTATAAGTGCTTTGCTGCTAGAGATTTATATAAGCTTGTGATTGGTGAAGAGGTAGATATGATGAGCTTGGAGAAAATGGTGAAGGTGGGACTGTGGTGCATTCAAGAAGAACCAGCTCTTCGTCCATCTATGAGGAGTGTCATCTTGATGTTAGAAGGTATTACTGAAGTACCGGTTCCCCCATGTCCAACTAGTCCCTCCATGTAATCAATTTCCCCTATAGTTGAAATTTTCGCTTCTCATTTGTACAAATAAGTGATGACACATGATGCATGGGCATGTTGTATTTTCATTTTGAAACAAGTGTATTACTTATGTGTAATCTGTTAGAAGTATGTGGTTAAATCATTGAATTTCTCATATCCCAATAGCTTAAATTTTTAAGAGAATCGGTCATTTAACATAATTCTCATTTAATAAATTGTTGGAGAATTACTTGAAACAAGATGTGAATATTGTGCATCATGGCTGCTTGTCTTTGGCAAGTTAAGATAGACTCGCACCAGAAGATAAAAGATCTAACAGCCTCCATTTGTAACATATGTTGCTCTACAATGCGAGGCAGATATGCATGGTTCTTGTGGATAGCAATAGCAGGCAGCCACAATATCTTATACAAATTCCACGCCAAATGTATCTTAAAATTTAATGAAAAAAATCTCCAAAAAGTTCAACCAACCAATGTCTTCAACATACCCCTTATATTTCTACCTGTTGCTCTCAGAGTATATGCTGTAATTTGAGTGTTTTGTCACCAAATTTTGGAAATAAGGTGGTGGTGGTTGTGCAAGTTACCAAAAATATAGCTGATGAGAGGGTCAGATGATCAATAATCTGCAAATAATCTTAATATGACATCTCGTCTGTTCATCAAAGTCTTACCATCACAAAATAAATAGCTTGATTTAAAACATTTTAAAGTTAAGTCATGTAACAGAAGTTAATCTCAAACAAGCATCTGTAATAATCAAATAACAAGACATGTAAAGGTGAAATAAAATTCTTAAATGTGAATGAGGAAATGATTTCAAAGATAAAAGGAAATAACATGATATGTAAATGTGAATTATTAAAACAAATCTGTTTAGTGGTTGACATGAAATGAAACTCGCAAAAATACATTGTTCTTAGCAAAACTTGTTCAAGTACTTTTAACTTGAACTCTACTTTCTCATTAAGCAGTGCTATTTCTGTGAAGGGTGAAGTTATGGAAGTGGGGGTAATTGCAGCTCTGAAGAAGTAAGGACATATCAATCTCTCTGTGCTAAAAGGTGGATGTCATGTGATTTCCTACCCTGTTGCATCTGTAACTGCAAAATTTATAAATTATCAACCTTTACCCCTAAATTAGATTCATAGTGTCGCTGGAATTTATAGTTGTATTTAAGAAAGAGCTTGCCTTTTAAAGCACCCACGCAGGGGAAAAAAAACCCCAAAAGTTTTAAGGACATGAAGTCCTTTCACACTTCAATCATAATAACTTCAAAACAGATCAGTTATATAATAGTATACCATATTTTATTTGTTGATGACATATTAATCTCTATTATTCAATCTGTCTGAGACAGCATTCCATGGTCTACTGCATCTTAGTATTTGAAAATATTAACTACTTATGCACTTAATTCTTTTACTCTACTCCAGGGAAATGGATGCTTGTGAAGAGAGTAGCATCTGCAGTTGAAGATGCTATTTCCAAGAAAATCAGAGAAGGGACAATAAAGCTTGATTCCTTATTGCAATCCCTTCCAAAACAAGTCCCAGTATACGACATTGCTGTTTTAAATGTTACTTTTGTGGACAAGCCTGTGTTGTGTAATTCTTCCATTGAATTTGGGATTAACAGTCTAGTCACAGGTACAACAAAGGACGCATTTGCAGTTTCAAATTATAACCATAAAGGATGGAGGCCTTCTACTTCCTGCAGTAGTCCAGCTAAGAAGATTCAGATCTCATTACAAGAAACTGTCCTTGATTCTTTATCACAGTTTACTTTGATGTAAGTGATTTTACTGTCAACTCTTTGCTTTCTACTTCATTATTCAATTATGGTTCAAAGGATCTCTATTGCTTTTGTGAAAGTTTCAAGATGGAAAAAAAAAAACTAAAAATATCAAGCTATACAACTGTGTGATGCATTTTTTACATTGTCAAGATGGGACATATTACTTTTTTTCCTTTTTGAGGGAAACGATGGGGCATATTACTTAGACTGGCTTCTGGCTTTGTCTCAGTATCGTCAAAGTGTCTTATGGTAGATTGAAATTGTTGCCTGAGCACTAATAACTCAACTTGAAATTGAGCATATCTGTGTTGCTCCCTTGTGTTTTCTTTATTGTAATTGAAATTAGACACTGAACTAAAGCTTCTTTTTGTGGTCAGGCAGATTATTTTCACTGAGTTGTTGACAAAATACCGTATCTGTCCATTTTGAACACTGCTGGATGTAGATACATTGTTCCTAAACTGTACAAGCAGTACTGTGCTATTTGTTAGTTCAAGAGATGAGTACTTCAAGCTTTGCAGAAATCTTGAGGAATAATTTAGATAGTAGTGTCAGATTGAAAGACTTTGCGACATACTTGAAGTGGAGTGAGATTGGAGACTTGCGCATACATCTTTAGATTAGTGTCATCTTGGTGTCTGTCAGTTTGCAACAACTTATTGTTGGGAAATTGAAGACTAACAGAAAGCCCAAAAGTGACCAAAATTTTCAGTGACTAGCAGAACTCTCGGAGTTAACCCCAACTACAAGGAAAATTTCACTATTAAAATCAACATTTACAATTAAAATAGGCAACATTACAAACTGCAACCTCTAACTTTGCCTAAAAATTCAATTTAGTCATGTAACTTCAATTTCATTCAATTCAGTCCTCTAACTGAAATCAAATCAATTAAAAGTTAAAACCATTGCAACCACTTCCAAACCAATTCATTCAACCCAATCAATTCAAACCAAAATCCATTCAAGTCTCATGGAGCTAAAGGACATTCCTGGTAAGCAAAAAATAATAATAAATTCAAGGGTTATGTGTTTTGGGCTTATTCAAAATTAATGCTCGTTGGAATTCGTTGTGTTTATTTCTGAATTAATGATGTCAATGAATGAATTGGTTATTTCTTTCGTACTCCACTTTTGGTTGGAGAATCTGTTCCATATGTTTTATCTGATTTGTAACGGATTCAAGGACGGCAGAGTACATTTCACTTGCTTTTAGTGGCTAGGAAGCTCAGCTTTGAACATGGTGACTGTGCTCAAGTAAGAAGAGGGGCTCAGATCTACTGCGAATGGACAAAGTTTGGGTACAACTTCACTCAATATCTTTTTATCAGATGTGATTTTGACAAATTCATCATTAAATTACATTTTTTTTTCTTAAATCCTTTATGTTGCAAATTTTCCAAAATATCAAAAATCAATACTTATATCATCAATTAAATATTTGAATTTCAAGTTTTTGTAGCCTTAAATTATACATTAAATAAATAAAATTTATAGATCGAATAATAAATAACATCTAATTGATACAAAATTTGATATGCGTATTAAAAACATAAAGAATATGCAATCCAATGATTAAATTTTTTAAATACATGATCATGTTTGTGAGAGTTATAGTCATCAACTACAAACAAGTATGTAGCTAAACTTTGTTTATTATGAATTAGACTATGCGCTCAAATGCGCGTTATCAGCAATTTGAGGCAATCTACTACAAAGAACGAAAGTAATATCCGTAAAAGAAATTTGAAGTAGAAAGTTTGAATTTTGTTGAAATCTCTGTATTGAAATTTTTGGATGAGAGAGATCAAGAGATGTCAAAAAAATTGCTTTTTAATTTTCTTTTAAAAAAAATAATATTTATCAGTTTTTTGGTTTTTTATTTTAAATTTAAAGAACCACCACCAAAAAAAAAAAAAAAAAAAAAAAAAAAAAAAACTAAATCACTTTGAACACTTAAAGACAGCCCATTTAGGGACATTAAAGGGAGAATTGAATTAAATGAAGTTGAAATTATAGGACTGAATTAAATTTTAGATAGAATCAGAAAATACAATTCATAATTTAAACGTTAAAATATATGTATATTCCTAATTAGTACCTAGTAGAACTTATTAGCGTGATCCCACAATCTACTCCAAGTCGTTATGACTATTCTAGTATGAACTTTTCCACATGTACATGACTTCAAGAAACTCCTTGATAATTCTTCTCCACTATAGAACAAAGAAAGCTTTGTGGCTTCAACTTTTGATCACCAAACTTGAACATCATTCTTCATATTCACTTTTGATGAACTATATTATGTGGTGAAAGAGATTCTAGGGTTTTGATCTTCTTAAATGCAAGCATTGTTTTGTCAAACCTCCAAAAACCTTAATTAGGTTGACTTTAATGAGCCCTTATATAGTAACCCAAGTAGGGCACGAATTCCACCTCATTAGCCAACCTAGTGGACCTCATTAATAATCAGGTTTCCCGTGTCTCAATTGAGCGGGCCTTAGTCGAGGAGAAAGTATACCATGTTTCGGTAATATCAACTCAGCATCTGTTTTGGTATTTTCTACCTAATAAATGAGTGACACATATTTCAAAAAACCATATTAAACTACTTCAATAAATTAATCACAATCTTCTATAATATCGGGAAAATAAATTAATCATTTATTAGAGTAGTCTAATATGGTTTTTTGAAATAGGTATCACTCATTTATTGCATAGGAAATACCAAAAAAGATGTTGAGTTGGTATTATCGAAACATAGTATACTTTCTCCTTAGTTGAGGGCATGTTGAGAGATTGGTCTAAATCAATCGAGAGACAACTGAGGGTTGATTGATATTCTAGTTATTATCCTTTTTTTAAGATAAATCTTAGAGTTGATCTTGTCTTAATATTTGACACTTAAAAGTCAAAAACAAGATACATTGTCACGGATTTGCTAACACCAATATTACAAACCTTTTATTTTGAGCTACTTAAATCAAAACAAGGGAGAGAGATTCTTAAAACACATGCCCATGTTTGGGTAAGTAAAACTAGAAACCTACTAATAATGTCAAGAGCCTTACAACTTAATGGCATCTCAGGCTCTCCTTTATGAGTAAAACTAAGGTTCAAATATCTCCATTATTGTAACCATCAAATTTTATTTAGAGAGAGAGAGAATTAATTAGAATCTTTTAATAAATTTGCTACTAGCAATATAAAAAATCTAGCAGCTGAATTAGACAAAAATCTCAAAATGAACAAAAATTTCAGCAAAAGGGTTAGGTAATGATATAATATAACTATAAGATAACAATAAAAATTACCATAATAATGTTCAAACTTGTAATATAAAAATTCTTAATCATATAAAAAGACTAGTTTATTTTTCCCTTTTACTCAAAATACTTGCTATAGTTACTTCCAATTTTTTTTTCAAAATTAAAATTGTTAAAATCCTACTCAAAATGAATTACATTACAAGCACATTAAGTGGATTAGCTCTTTATCAATTAAAAAAAAGTTGTTAGCTAGAATAATTATTTGCATCTTAGAAGCAAGACGAATCATTTTTAAATAAAATTTAGTGTATATTATACTAACCTCCCTTGTGGTTTTACGAAATGACACACTTTGTTGAATGTTTCATGAAACACTCACCCCTTGAGGTTTATATATGAATGCAACAATTAAGTTTTTTTTTGTTTTTTTTTTTTTTTTTGAGAAATAATAACATTATGCAGCTAACCCTGTAGCTCGAACCATTTTCCCCCTAGACCCCCAAGCACTTTGTACATAGGGAGTTGTCAATTCAGCTAAAAGGCCTTTGGCAATGCAACAATTAAGTTTTCACTTCAAGGGGAAGTGTCATTTATACAAACATTTAGCAAGAGAGTGTCATTTCAATAAATCTCAAGGGAGTGTGACGTAATTTACACAAAATTATATAATATATAAATTTAAATAATATTATTTAATTTCTATTTAAATATATTACGTTAAAAATATCTCATTTAATTTATGGTCATATCCCTCAAAATGTATCGAGCCTGATATGTCCAATGCATGAAATAATTAATGTTAAGATTGGGCCGAGACAAGTAAACAGAATCAAAGTCTTTTAAGTTTTCTAGCTAGCCTAGTCTATCAGTATCTTGTAACCTTTTAAAAGGGTGATTTTGTTGCTTCTTAAATTCTCAAAAATGACATACGGCCGATAAAATAAAATTCTCAAAATGATTAAATATCTATAATTATGTGAATCCAAGATAAAGGGAAACACTACAATAGGTAACTAAAGAAAGCAGAAAGTTAAAGGTTATGGGAATATGTTTGCTCTGAGTTTCTAAAGTAAAGGTTCAGAGATCATAGGATTTCTTAGTTGGATAAGTAAAGCATAAAGGGATATTGTAAGAAAACATGAAACACGAGCTTTGCACATAAACGTGAATTGTGTGATAAGGGCAATATATGTATGTATCATGGGAGGATCAAATATGAGTCACCTCTTTTTACAATACATCGATCTATCACAGAGTCCAGAACAAACATCTTATATTATAAAGTTTCTCATGATGTTTGGGCTAACACATAGATCTATCATTTTAATCCAAAACTAAAATTAGTGGTCAAAAATATATTATCAATCATTTATATTCTTTACTCGATGTGAGGAAATCATAAAACCAATCATATTCCACTCACACAAAACTATTCCAATAAACAGTTACATGTAATGCAATTGAAATGTGGATTTTGCTAAGAAAAGTTATTACCAAGAGTCGAAATGATGATACATTTTGACAGTAAATTAATAATAACGATGACAATAGTTATTCTAACGACAAAGAACAACTTTACATATATAAAAGATAATAATAATAATAATTGTAGCTTTAGAACAGCCGTACGTGTTGTGACCAAGAATAGCGTATTAACCTTGGACAGGAAAATTTTCCGTTTAGCCACTTGTTTTAAGCAATAAAAGTGGCCTTATTTTAACATAACAAACGTTGCTTGTTAATCCTCTCAAAAAATAAAATAAATAAATAAAGAAAAACGTTGCTTGTTAATTGCAGTAAGGCATCTTGTGAGACAGATGAGTGACCGTGTACTCTTTTTTTTTTTTTTTAGATTGGCTGATTTCAGGTCTATAATTGCCTTTTGAGCAAGATAGAAGCAAAATGACCAAATTCTCCGTAACCTATATTGATTTTGGCTTCATATCAATTTTCTTTTTTAACGAATAAAAGAAGGGTGGGTTGGGGAGAGGGTTTCTATACGTACATATCAGATCCACGTTAGAGCATTCATGTTAGTTCGTATATAATAGAAAAAATGTGTAAAATTTACATAAATTTGTCGAAAAATCATCTACATCAGTCCGTGTATAATTATGTAAATTTACGAGTTTGCTAGAGTCACCCTGTAAATTTACAATGACACTATTCATTTTGCATTTAATTATTTATTATTTATTTATGTATCTCGAAGATGAAAAAAGAAAGTGGATGGTGGTTGTTGTGTATAAAGAAAGAGAAACAATTAAAAAAAATCAAGAAAAATTGATATTTTAATTAAATATAGTGTAATAAAATAATTGAATGTGAGGTATTTTGAAAAGTGAGTATGTAAAATTTTATAAAAAAAATATTGGTTTTTAAGCAAAAATAGACAAAAAATCTTTGTACAAACTGATAAGAATGCTCTTAGAGTCACTCCATGCAACTTCTACCAAAGATAATTTTCAATTGGGTAGAGGGGGTTACCAACCGTGGCAATTTGACCTAAACGTGACTATAATAACTTTTTTACCAACTGAAGAACCAATTGAGGAACCTAAATAATAAGGGCTTTGATAACTGCACATTCAACTGTATATACACTCTTTCACATTATGTGTAAAATGTAAACATTCTTAAAAAATGTGATTACTGATATTCACGTTTTATCGCATGGTGCATCCGTGCATGGTGCGAAAGAGTGCATGCACTATTGGATGTGAAGTAATGATTAGGCAAATAATAAAGATTGTACTTTGTAGGCACCCCTTGTAGTAAAGTTAGAGACAACCAAGCCTTAGCATCTAGGCCTGTAACACTTCTTCAAACTTTTAAAAATCAAGCAACAATACAGTAAATCAATCCAATTTAATAGGGGAATAAAGTTATTGAGTAATGACACGCACAACACCTTTGTTACGCTTTGTGAAAGCATTGGTAATGGGGTAGGCTACATGGTCCAAAAGGGTTTCTGCCAATGAGAAGCTCCGCATAATTTCTTTCCCTACTTTTATCCAAACTACGGAATATAGTTTCACACTTCTATATGCCATTTTACCTAAGCTACTTTAAAACTGTCTCAAAAGACAGATACCAGAAGTAAGCAAAACTTAGGAAACGGTTGAAGAACATGTCTTCTTCTACCGAAATTGTAATAATTCTCATCACTTTGGCCTTTTTATCTCTTATCCTTAACATCAATGCTCAGACTGATTGTAGTGAATCTAGTGATGAATTCTTTGACTTGGCCAGTGCAAGAAACATCACAAAGTGCAAGAAATTGACAACATTAGGAGCTGAATTTGGCTGGAAATACAACGTCGACAACCACACCAAACATTTGCAGCTTGACATAATTCTCGGTGCAAGCCTGCACAATGCAATGGGATGGCTGGCTTGGGGTGTCAATCCAGGACAGAGGCCACAGATGGTTGGAACCAGAGCTATCATAGGCATTAGATACCTCAATGGAACCTCAGTAATCAAAACCTATAACATCACACAATATACAAAGATTGGTTGCCCACTCCTGCCTTCAGAGATCAGCGATGTAAACGTTTCAAATACACAAGTAAATTACTTAGCAACAACGAGGTACATGACTATACATGCCTCGCTAATTCTTCCTCAGAAGGACTACACAGTTTCAAAGTTGAACCATGTTTGGCAAGTTGGGCACTCTGCCGATGATGTGCAGCCATTGATGCATGCCACAACTCTTCAGAATGTAGATAGCACTGAGACTTTAGACTTGGATACTGGGACTTGTGTTAACATTGGACATCGCCGCCGCCACCTTAGAACGGTAAGAATAATTTGACTTACTTTACACACCCTTTACAGAATTGAATGTATATAGTGCATTAATTTTGATATGTTATGAACCAATGAAATTTGAGACTGTCCACCATATCTAGTGTCGTAGGGAACAATATCCTCTGCAATCCACTGGAAACGGAGAAAGTTCATTTCATGTTACTTTTGTGATTTATATGATTGAAGTATTATGACTTTTTTTTTCTGCTGGGTATATGAATTTAATGTGACCCCTATGTGGCCTTCAAGATTTATAGTCGCTACCAGCTACAGGGTAATTAACGCCTGCATATGTTCTTAAAATTTGAATATGATTGTTTAAGTTGTTGTGTGATTGTGTTTGACGTTTGAATTATAAGCAGAGCATGAAAGGATATATGTTCATAGAGAGAAAGTCCTTGACAGCTACATATCATGTGAAGCACTTATATTACAATAAACTTAAAATAGCGTTTATATAGTAGATAATATTTTACTAATTCTAGACTAACCCAAAGTTAAGTTACTTATTTTACAAGTACATGGGTCTACAATTAATTTTGGCCACTTGGGTCATATAACATATCTACCAATAATCAATCATTGTGTGCAATAGCGGTCTTACCAATTAACACTCTGCGCTACAAATACACAGGATATGTGTATAATGAATGGATATATAGCTCATATTCTGACTTGGGCAACAGAGGGTTTCATGGACCATGGTTACCTTGGCATGGTACTCACTACGATCAGAATTGTTTATTTCAAGTGCTTTAATTCATGAAAGAATGTTGGAGATTATAAAAAACTTTAGAAATGTATGAATATGATAAAATGATAAGACAGTATATTTTCCCCCCTTTAAATGCCTTAACTTGCTAAGTTGATATAATGGTTTGTGCACACTTTGTAGGTGCATGGAATTCTGAACATTTTGGGGTGGGGAATACTCTTACCCATCGGTGTGATTATCGCTAGGTACTTCAGGGTGCATCCATTTCCATTTGACTTTCAGAAGAAAAAGAACTTGTGGTTCTATCTTCATGTCTCCTTTCAGAGTGTTGGTTATGTTCTAGGCACCATTGGCTGGGGCATTGGTTTATGGCTTGGACACGCTTCAAAATACTACACCTTTCGCACTCACCGGATTCTTGCTATATTCATATTTACATTTGCTACATTGCAAGTAACTCTCTCTCTCTATCTCTCATTAATTTTGTGTAATTGTATTAATTTTTTTACATGGTTACATATTTAAACAAGTCGCATAATGTGAATGGTTTAATCAATTGTCATGTTGTTTGGAGGTAAACTTTTTCTCTTTTGTATTTTTTTTACCGATTAATAATGCCAATTTTGGTTCCTCAGATGTTAGCCTTTCGTTTAAAGCCAAAAGAAGCCGACGACTACCGCAAGCATTGGAACATGTACCATCATTTTCTTGGCTATGCACTGCTGGCTACGATTTCTGTGAACATATTTCAAGGGATTGCAATTTTAAAGCCGGTTTACACTTGGAAATGGGCTTACGTAGCGATTCTTGGAGCCTTTGGAGTCGTTACAATTGCGTTTGAGATTTACACATGGATAAAATTCAGAAGAGATATTAAAAATAAGAATCAAACCACAGCCACGAATCAAGAACAAAAACCAAAATAAAACAACACAAATGAACATTGTTGGAGGGTTTTCTATCTTTTGGTCTTCCCTTTTGTTGTATTTTTAAGTTTCCATTGGAAAATTGCGCGTACTTTGTTCGGAGTGTAGCAATAAACGCACTAATAATGTTGTGTCAAATTTTACTCAAAGTTGTAATTTGGAAATTCCTAAATATTCGATTTTTTTTCTCTCTCACTTTGAAATTTTGAATAACCAGTAGTAAAAAAAAAAAAAAAAAAAAAAAAAAAAAAAGGAATAACCAGTAGTCTTGTCCATAAGGACCATGACAATGTTCGAACTTCGAACTTCGAACGACTCTTTTGGCTTTTTTTGGCCTGGGGGCAGGGGTTGAATTAATGGTTTATTATTCATTAACATTTCTCAAAAAATAATAATAATAATCGCTCTGATTTTTCAGACAATGATGCTAAATTTTCTAAGAATATTATTAGTCTGTTATTGATACATGAGTAGAATATTTGTATACAATTTTTTTATCACAACTTTATGACCCCAATTCATCTCATTTTCCCATTAGAAAAAGAAAAAAGGAATTATTTCCTCCGGTAAAATAAAAATTTAAAAGGGAGCTACCCCATACTAGAATTTTAAAATTAAACAAGAACTATTATACCCTCCCATGTTTTGTTGCATCCATTAACGAAGAAAGAACGATAAATAAATATTAATTGGTGGAGACGATATACATTGTGCAAGTCTAATGACTGCCCCTTCAAAATTAGTACATGGATCATGTACTTGGATTTCATAACATTTTTTTTTTCAGCAAATTAGGCCACACAAAACTATTCCATCATCTAAGCATGCAAGTACTGTAGACATCAACAATAGCCTCTATTCCTCTAAATTGCTTTTGCATTCATTTCTTTTATGATTTTGTCTTGAAATATGTTTTTTCGTACGAAAAAGAGTGAGATTGAAGGAGTATACGGTTGTTCAATGGAGGTAATTTTAGTGGATAAAGTGACTTTTTTTTAAGTGTATGAAAGAGTGAAGTTAGAAAACATACAATCAATAAGATAATATGTATTGGAAAGTATTACATTCATAATATTTTTATAACAAATTTTAAATAGAATGTTATTATTAGTTCTAGCTTAATCCCATCATTAAATTTTTTTTTTTTTTTTTTTTGGCCCATTAGTATCAACCTGCCATTAAGGATTTATTATGAAAATTTTATGTATATTTTAACATTTTTAGTGAGTAATTATCCCCTTAATTACTACTATCTTATTATGTATGTATCATGAATGAATAAGTAGCATATTGTCCTTAAAATAAAGAAAAATGTTATTTCTATAACATTTTCACAACAAATCATAAGTGATATATTGTTATTTGTTATTTCTGATAGATAAGAAAGTAATTTCAATAATAAAATTCAAATTAAAACTAGTAACAACCTACCACTTAAGATTTTTTGAAAAAATATTGTAAAGAAGTGAAAGAAAACACTTATCTTCTCAAAAAAAATAAAAATAAATAATTTTTTAGAGAATTTTAACCTGTGACATCTACTTTTAATAATAGAGTAACAACCTACCACTTAAGATTTTTTGAAAAAATATTGTAAAGAAGTGAAAGAAAACACTTATCTTCTCAAAAAAAATAAAAATAAATAATTTTTTAGAGAATTTTAACCTATGACATCTACTTTTGATAATAGCTTTTTCTCTTCAAATCAAGATATCAATCAGTTTTTAGTATAAATAAAATTGAACTATAAATCTCTTACCCAACCATGAAGATTCTCTAAAATAAATATAAAAGTAATAAGAATTCAATAAAAAATTATATATATTCAATAAATTTTTTTTACCAACCAAAAATAAAAATCCAAAAAAAAAAATCCTTCACCTCAGGTTCCTCAGCTCGCCAGCACCGCACAGTCTCTCTCTCTCTCTCTCACTCACAGAACTTCGCATATTCTTGTTCATTCAATTTCAACCTCTCTAAGAGCCACATGGCTGCTCCTGCGGTGGAAGGCACAGCCGTGGCGGCGCTCCGGGCGGTCATGTTCCGAGTCCGGCAGGCTGCGGAGCGGTCTGGTCGGACACCCGACCTGGTCCGGGTCGTGGCCGTTTCGAAAACCAAACCGGTCTCCCTCATCCGCCAAGTCTACGACTCTGGATACCGTTGCTTTGGCGAGAACTACGCACAAGAACTCATCGAAAAAGCCCCTCAAGTCTCTTTCTCTCTTTGTCTTTCATTTAACTATTTAAGGTTTAATAATTGAGGTTGTTTATTTATGATTTTGTTTATGTTTGTGTTTGTGTTTGTGTTTGTAGCTTCCTCAAGACATAGACTGGCATTTCATTGGGCATTTGCAAAGCAACAAAGTCAAATCGCTACTCAGTATATGATTCTTTGCCCTTTCTTTTTCTTATAAAATCCCATTTTCCTCGTTGGAATATAAACCTTAAAGTTTTCGAATTGACAATCTGGGTCTGTTTGCTTTAGCTTTAAAATCTAATTTTCAATTGAGGAATGCTAGAGACATACATAACATTTTTCAAAATTGGCCACCTCAGCAAATTGTGATCCATGCAACATTTACTTTCACCACTGACATCGTTTTTATGGTGCACCAATCATAACAGGCTACCTCAACAAGTGGTGAAAAAAAAAAAAACTACTGTGGTGTGTGGCATACTTTAGGTACATATGCTAGGATGTGAAGTATCGGGTTAAATAGATTCCACAGTAGTATTGATATATGTTTTTTGAAATGGTTTTGATTCGACAAAATCGAAACCATTTATTTAATAATGTCAAGTTAGGATTTTGAGAACTTTATAGTGGAGTTATTTTAGGAATTCTAGGGGATCTCAATCGGCTAATAACCAATAGTGATTATATGATTACCTTTTGTTCTCACGTTTGGTGGATTTTGAGGGCACATAAAGAACAATTTGCAAATGGGGTTTTGAATAATCTGGTAGATCTTTGTTTGCCATATGGAGAGTTGGATTTGTGTCTTGTGTGCATAACAACAGTGATTCAGAAATCACCCACTTGATGATCATGGTGACAGTGTGTGCATTATCTACTTATCTTATTCTGTGTCTTCTTTTTAAGTATGTGGGAGAGGAGTATGGTGAATGTTAAGGTTTTAATTTTGATACGCAGCTGGAGTCCCAAATCTGGCAATGGTTGAGGGTGTAGATAATGCAAAGGTAAAGACTTAGCCTCATATCTGTTGTGTGTTTGTTGTCAGTAAGAACTTATTTTCTCATTTCTGTTTATGATATGAAGGGAATTCATATCATTGTTCTTGGATTGTGCTCAACTATGTAATTTTTGTTTCTTACAACTAAAAATGTGCTGTAGAAACCTTCATGACTTCAGTTGCTTACTAGTTGTCTGATGCTTTCCAAATGTTTTTGACATTAATGTTTTTTTTTTATAGGTAATATAAGAATTATTATTGATGAAAATTGAAAAAGAAACATACAATGTGTTCATGAAAATGAACACAGCAAAGCACAAAACAGAACACAACAGAAAACAATCAAGAGACTAAACTAAGAGAAGAAAAAAACTGAACATTGTACCGTAACATGAATTAACATACATTAATAGTTCATTCATGTTACAGTACTTATGTGGCCCTGTTTGAGTTTCAAATTGTAATTTTAGTAGCCTTCAATGAAAACAAACTCGTGTTCTAATTGATTCACGTGGAATGTCACTCACATGACATTGCATTACTATACATTATTGATCTTCAGGTTGCAAATCATCTTGACCGGGCAGTTTCAAGCCTTGGAAGAAATCCTTTGAAGGTTTTGGTCCAAGTGAATACCAGTGGAGAAGCTTGTGAGTAAAACCAAAAGTCATTTCTTCTTTTCACATATGTTCTGCCTGTTATTTAGTTGGGCATAATAATGACTTTCTTAGCTCTGTAACTTCCTGAACATCTCTCACCCCCCCCCCTTCCCCTTTTAGCATCATATGCTTATCCTTAAACCTATGGGCTTTTGTAGCTCTACAGCACATACTATCCAAATTGACAATGTTTAGCCAAGGTTACACGACTACACAAATGATCAGAAAATATGGTTGTATAAGAACACAGAAATCATAATATTTTGAAAAGGATACAATATTTACAATGAAGATGATGTCTTCATTTCTTTACATTTACTATTTTGACTTGACTGCCGTAGCACTAAATATTAACACTCCAGTGTTATTTACATGTGGTTGCATGCACAAAATAGCACCTTCGTCTTAATAATTGTTGGCTTCTCTGTGATGTTATTTTGGTATTATTTGTGTTCTCCTTTCTTCCCATATTTTCATTGACTGGTTAGTTCATGGATTTTTGTGATATTCTTGCAGCAAAATCTGGCATTGATCCTTCTGACTGTGTCGAACTTGCGAAACACATTAAGTTGCAGTGCCCAAATCTAGAGTTCTCTGGCTTAATGACAATTGGGATGCCAGACTATTCATCGACTCCAGAAAACTTTAGGGTGGTGATTCTGTGTTTAACAGTGAAGTGAAACTGCATAAGATTGAATTTACCATATCTTTATGCAGAATTTGATTACTAGTTTTAGTTTGTCTCACAATACTTTTTATATTCATGAACTTCAATTCTTTTTCAAATTTAAAAAATTAAAAATAAAAAAAATCATCTATTTGTTATTTATCTGCTGATATTAATGTTGTTTCATTTATATATTTGACTTAATTTTCAATTGCTATGAAACCAGACATTTGTCTTCTTCTCCACCCCACCACGTTTCTCTTATAAGATTTCTTTTATTCTTTTTTCATGTAATGTTGCTGCATTACTATCTTAGAAATTGTCTTTATTCTTTTTCTACTTTTCTTTTCTCTGCATTTTTTATTTTAAGTTAATATACTGAGGCATTAGCTTTTGTGTTGTGATGCATTAGACGCTATCAAACTGTAGAATTGAGGTTTGCAAGGCACTTGGAATAGCGGAGGAGCAATGTGAGTTGTCAATGGGCATGTCAGGTGACTTTGAGCTAGCGGTAAGGGCTACCTTGTGCTTTTGTCAAATGAATTCTTAATAAAATATAGCAATAAACTTCAATTTTCTTTATTTTTGGATTGCGAGCTATTATGACAGTAATTCCTGAACATTTTAATCCTTAAGCATATTGCTGTCCGAAACCATCACTGGACTGCACTGTGGTTAGCTAGAAATTTTATCACTGGCTGGATGGATAATGTGTTGGTAAGAAATGGGTTTACAAGGAGGGATTAAGCTGCAGGCTTTTTATGGTAATTGTTTGGAAAACACTAGCAAAGCACTTCAGAATTGCTAGGGAGTAAAAAATGATCAGGGATTGTCTCTAAAAAAATTGGCAATTATAGTACCTTACAACCGAATTTTACATAATTCTCAAAGTCTTGTAACATTGTAATAATGTATTTCTTGTTCTTAACTTCTTATTGCATCTTGTAGATTTTTTTTTTATGCCTTAGCTCATATCCTTATCAAGGATGGAGCATCACTAAAGAGATCTTGCCGTTGATAATGGGGCTTTCTGATACCTGCAGATTGAAATGGGCAGTACCAATGTGAGAGTCGGATCAACCATATTTGGCCCGAGGGAGTATGCCAAGAAACAACCAAATTAGCATCTTCAAGATGCATACTGTTGCTTCAGGACAAAAATGGGAATTCATGCTCTTGCTTTATGTAATTATGTATTCAAATTTGTTGGTCTAGCACAAAAAGAAAAAGAAAAAGAATTGTACCTTTTACCTGAATGTCATTTTTTATGTAAATCAAAGTGATTACCTATCCAACTTCTTTTATTTTTGGCTCATTGACTCTTTGATATCATGATTAAGTTATTTACCAAAAAATAATAATAATGATTAAGTCAGTGTCTTGCACATCAATTATTTAATTAACTTTGTCAGGACTTTTATTCTAATTATTTTGTTCATTGCCAATTAAAAAATGCCATCCATTAACTCTCTTCAAATGATTCGTTCACATTTGTTTCTCAAAAAAAAGAAAAAACGATTTGTTTCACATTTGTAATTAAACAGGAAAATTTGATGCCCTTTTACTCAGATGTTGGTTTACTCATATGGTTTAGAAAAAATAAAAATGAAAATCTTTTGTTTTTGTTTTTCAGTTTTTTAACTAAAGCAAGAATGTATACTTATAAGTTAAAACCTACATGTATCTAAGAAAAAATGTGATGTAAAAAAAAAAAAAAAAACTTCTTTTTTTCTACAAACAAATGGGTAGGGTTCCTTCGTAGGATTATTATTATTATAAGAATAAGAATTAGATTATAATCAATGGTAAAAGTAATAACCTTTTTAAAAATTTGGAAAATATTTCTCTTCAAATTAACTCTTTAAAATCTTCATATATTTTTTTATTGAACGTGAATTTTAAAAATTTAATTATTGAATTGCGTCTTTATATTTGTAAAATTAAAAAAAAAATCAAATATTAAAAATTATGTTTTAAATTTTAAGTTTTTATGTTAAAATATTATCGAATAGTAAAAAACATTTAATTTAAACCAAAATTAACATTGTGGGGCCCGGCCCAGAAATAATGGGCTACTCCAAAATCAGGCCCGTCCGAGGAGCGTCCTGCCCGAAGAGAAACCACACATGAAGCACTATTCAATCCCAATAACGAGGAGGCAACCTTTCCGAGGAGCAACTCCTCCTCGGACGTCACGAAGTCCAGACGGGGAACTCTCCCCAGCCAACTCAGTTCACCCTCTCAACATATAAAATGAATAAAATCCAAAATATCCCAGGGAGAGCTACCACCACATTAATTGCGCCCCAACCACCCTCTTGGCCGCATTAATGAGGAAATGACCCCTGAACAGTACCGCCTTGGCCTCTGCAACTCACATAGGGAGAGATGAGGGCGTCTGATGGGACAGACACTCAAGTAGATGCTTAGATGATCAACAGGTGTAAGGTTGAGATGAGAGGAAGGGAACTATATAATGTAGTGGAGTCCCTCAAAGAAGGGGACGAAAAATTCTGTATGAGGAACTGAAGAAATAAACTTATACGTGAGAGATCCATCCTGGTGTTTTCATTTTCTGCAACAATGCTATCCATATATCAGACCGAATAGACTCACTGAGACCAAGTTCTTTGACCCATCCTCTACAAATATTTATTGTGGGTTGCGCTTTGGGCCAGGGCCTGATCAATCGAATTTGGGCCGGGAAAATCGTGCAACCACAATTGGCGCCGTCTGTGGGAAGAACTAGAGCATCAGCTAGCACAACGGTCAAGCATGGCAGAACTAGGTCCGCACCAGGAGAATCCTCACCAGGCTGACTCCCAACAGACACAACCCGCCGAGTCCCAGAGGCAAAATAACCCCGTCAACCCAGGCCACAGGGGAAATCGTGAGGGAAGTGCGCATACTATCCGGACAAGCCAGAGTCACACTCAGATAGGTAGTCACGTGTCCTAGAAGCGAAATAGTCACCAGGCCATGCAGCGAGAGATAGATGATCTGAAGAGGAAGCTACGACGAGCACAGCGAAGGCAATCTCCTTCAGACTCAGACAAGTCCTCTAATGCGGAGGATGTGAGTTACCGACGGAGGTCAAGGACCCCCCCAAGCGAAACCTTTACCTACGAAAAGGAACCACGCCCTGTGCGGAAGTATGAGAGCACATCTAGTAAGGGTTCGGGAAACGACGCCATGAAGAAGGCGTTGGATCAGGTTTCAAGGTCCCCTTTCACGTATAGAATTGAAGGGGCTGAGCTGCCTCGACGGTTCAACCAACCAGCATTCGCCATCTATAGCGGTCGATCAGACCGGGTAGAGCATGTGAGTCAATTTAACCAAAAGATGGCGATATACTCGCAAAATGAGGCCCTTATGTGTAAAATCTTCCCGTCCAGCTTGGGATCAATGGCGATGAGGTGGTTCAACGGCTTGAAGACAAATTCCATAAGCTCTTACAAGCAGCTCACTCGGGATTTCTGCTCTCGCTTTATCACCAACACCAGAGTCCCTAGGCCCCTCGGTTCGCTATTGTCCTTGTCCATGCACGAGGGAGAGACTCTGAAAGCATACTCCGATAGATACTGGGAAGTATATAATGATCTGGATGATAACCACGACGCTGTCGCTATCAGCACATTCAAAAGCGGCCTCCCCACCGACCATGGCTTAAGGAAATCCCTCACTGGTAAACCGGTTGCCAACGTTGATCAGTTGAGGGATAGGATAGACAAGTACAAAAGAGTGGAGGAAGATCAGCTGCAAGGGAGGGGGAAGGAGAAGGTTATCCACCCCAAAGCAAATGATTTCAGGTCGGAACGGCACAACCATGGTCAGCCGAGGAGAGATTTTTCGCGACAGGCTGGGCAGAGTAACCCGCAAACAGTGAATGCCGTATTCAGAGAGCCCGTACAACAGGTACTGGAGAAAGTAAGAGATGAGCCCTATTTCAGGTGGCCGGGAAAGATGGCTGGAGAACCTTCCAAACGTAACCAGAACCTGTACTGCCACTATCATCAAGACCATGGGCACACTACTGAGGACTGCAGGAATCTGTGGAATCATCTGGATCAGTTGGTCCGAGAAGGAAAGTTACGTCACCTGCTGCACCCGTCGAGTGGCCACACCAGCCAAGCAACACAAGAGCCTCGAAAGGACGTGACCTTAAGACCACCCACCGGGACGATACATGTCATCCTCGCCGCACCAGGAAGAACGGGACCACCCATCCCCAGGGTGTTAGCTGTTGATCGGCTCCCCTCTGGGAGCAGGCAGAGGGAACACAAAAGGTCAAAAAAGGGAAGCTCTTTGATACTGGGGTTCTCGGATGAGGATAAGAGAGGAACTATTCAACCTCACGATGATGCCTTGGTGGTCACTCTGAGGATTGGGGGTTTTGACGTGAAAAGGGTGTTGGTGGATTCGGGAAGTGCAGTAGAGATAATGTACCCTGATCTATACAAGGGGCTGAACCTGAAGCCAGAAGATTTGGCAGTTTATGACTCCCCCCTACTTAGCTTCGAGGGAAGAATGGTTACGCCAAAAGGACAAATCCGACTACCCGTACAGACTGGGGCGGAGGTGGTGGAGGTGAATTTTATCGTCGTCAACGCTTACTCACCCTACACCGCGATAGTCGCCAGGCCATGGATCCACGCCCTGGAAGCCGTAACCTCCACACTTCATCAGAAGGTGAAATACCCATCCAAAGGACAAGTAGAAGAGATCCGAGGAGATCAGGCCGTATCCAGGCAGTGTATGGTGGCCGCCGTCTTACATCGGCCCCATGCCGAGTCCTCGGCCCCTGAAAGTTTATAGCAATCAGCCGCCTCGGCAGAGTAAGACGACGGACTGGCCGAGGAGATAGGGTGTGAAAGTTTAGATAAAATCGCTGTCAACGACGACCCGGAGAAGTTCTTTCTGGTCGGCTCGGAATTGCCGCCTCAAGAAAAGGAGGAACTGGTCAGATTTCTTAGAGGAAATGTCGACGTGTTCGCATGGGACGCCTACGACGCCCCGGGCGTCGATCCTAGCCTTATTTGTCACCACCTGAACGTCAACCCCTCTTCCACTCCGAAGAAGCAGCCACCCCGACGCCCTTCAAAGGAACATGCTAGTGCCGTAAAAGACGAGGTGGCAAAGCTAAAAAGAGCGGGGGCTATCAAAGAGGTCTTCTACCCAGAGTGGCTGGCAAACACTGTGGTGGTAAAGAAGAAGACAGGGAAAATGGAGGGTCTGTGTAGACTTCACGGACCTGAACAAGGCGTGCCCAAAGGACCCATTCCCCCTACCCCGAATTGATCGATTGGTGGATGCAACCGTGGGGCACCCTCGAATGAGCTTCCTGGACGCCTTCCAAGGCTATCATCAGATACCCCTTGCGCTAGAGGACCAAGAGAAAACGGCTTTCATGACGCCCATCGAAACTATCATTACAAGGTGATGCCGTTTGGGCTAAAGAACGCAGGCTCAACCTACCAAAGAATGATGACTCGGATGTTTGAACCACAACTGGGCAAGATCATTGAGGTTATAGACGATATATGGTCGTCAAGAGTAGAAGGGCGTCCGAGCACGTGAAGGACCTCGGAACAATCTTCACCATATTAAGGGAGCACCGGTTGCGGCTGAATGCCTCCAAATGTTCCTTCGAGGTCGGGTCTGGGAAATTCCTAGGGTATATGGTCACCCACAGGGGAATAGAAGTAAGTCCCGATCAAATCAAAGCCATTAACGGCCTACAGGCTCCTCGGAATCCGAAGGAAGTACAGAAGCTCACTGGTATGATTGCGGCATTGAACCGGTTCATATCGAGATCGGCGGATCGATGTCGGCCTTTCTACCTCCTGATAAACAAGTGGAAAGAGTTTGCATGGTCGGAGGATTGCGTTCAAGCTTTCCAGCAACTTAAAGACTACCTGTCCCGACCACCCATCATGTCCAGCCCTGAGGCAGATGAGGTGCTGTTTGCCTACATCGCCGTAGCTCCCCACGCTGTAAGCCTGGTACTGATACGGGATGATAATGGGGTGCAGCGACCGGTGTACTATGTGAGCAAATCACTACATGAGGCCGAGGTGCGATACCTACCTTTAGAAAAGGCAATTCTGGCAATAGTGCATGCAACCCGAAAACTTCCTCATTACTTTCAGGCGCACACGGTCATCGTTCTGACTCAGCTTCCTCTCCGAGCTGTGCTTCGAAGCGCTGACTATACAGGAAGGATCGCCATGTGGAGTGCGCTCTTGGGAGCCTTTGATATAAAATATATGCCCAGATCCTCCATCAAAGGACAGGTCCTCGCAGACTTGGTAGCGGAGTTTGCTGAGCCCTCCATAGAAACAACAACCGAGAAGAGGGACATGGATGGAAAGTCGGTTGGTGCGATTTCCACAGGGAGGAACACGCATTGGAAGGTCTACGTAGATGGCGCAGCCAACCAGAGAGGGTCAGGAGTTGGAATAGTTTTAATATCCCCGGACGGTGCTGCCATTGAAAAATCATTAAGGCTCGGATTCTCAGCTACGAACAATGAAGCCGAATACGAAGCCTTACTTCAAGGGATGACGATGGTTCAAAAGTTGGGCGGAAGAATAATAGAAGCGTTCTCGGACTCCAGACTGGTAGTCGGACAGGTGATGGGTGAGCTGGAAGCCCGAGATACTAGGATGCAAGAGTATCTGGGACAAGTCAAGCGGCTGCAGACGAATTTTGAGTCCTTCAATCTGACACACATTTCCAGGAGTGTCAACACCCATGCGGACTCGCTGGCCACTCTCGCCACGTCCTCGGCACATAATCTGCCGCGAGTGATCCTGGTTGAAGATCTAGCCCAGGCAAGTCCCATCAGCAGAGGCCCTGCCAGAGTCCATCAGATCAGCAAGAGTCACAGCTGGATGGATCCCATAAAGAACTTCCTTCAAAACGACGTCTTGCCGGAAGAAAAATTGGAAGCCGAGAAGATACGAAGGAATGCTCCTCGGTTTTGGCTGTCAGAGGACCACAAACTATATCGGCGCTCCTATTCTGGACCGTACCTACTCTGCGTACACCCAGAAGAATCCGAATCTCTACTTGAGGAGTTACACGAGGGGATTTGTGGAAGTCATACCGGAGGGAGATCGCTGGCGCACAGGGCACTTACCCAAGGGTATTGGTGGCCGAACATGCAGAGAGAGGCCCAAGAATACGTTAAGAAGTGCGATCAGTGCCAAAGATTCACCCCGAATATCCACCAACCCGGAGGAGTTCTCAACCCCCTCTCGAGTCCATGGCCGTTCGCACAATGGGGCCTTGATCTAGTTGGACCCTTCCCCAAGGCCGCAGGGAACAAGCGATACATAGTAGTCGGAACAGACTACTTCACTAAATGGGTGGAGGTTGAACCATTGGCCAACATTAGGGACGTGGACGCCCAAAAATTCATCTGGAAGAATATCATCACCCGCTTCGGGACTCCGCGTACACTCATTTCCGACAATGGTCTGCAGTTCGACAGTAAAAACTTTAGGGAGTATTGCCGCGAGTTTGGAATCATCAACCGATATTCCACCCCCGCCTACCCTCACGGAAATGGACAGGTCGAAGCCGTGAACAAGGTCATAGTGAACGGACTGAAGAAGAGGTTGGACGAGGCGAAGGGGAGATGGGTAGAAGAACTCCCCCATGTCTTATGGACTTATCGGACGACGCCGCGACGATCGACCGGTGAAACCCCCTTCTCGATGACTTACGGGGCTGAGACCGTGCTCCCGATAGAGAACAACTTTCCCACACTGAGGTCTAGATCGTTTACCCCAAGCGATAACGACGAGTTATTGGAACGGAGTCTGGACCTAACCGAAGAAAGAAGGGAAAAAGCGATGATTCACGTGGCCTATTATCACCAGAAGCTGAGACAAGGATATGATGCTAACGTCAAACCACGGCCTCTGGGGCCAGGTGATCTCGTAATGAGGAAGATTCTTGGCAGCGCAAAGAACCCCTCATGGGGCAAGCTGGGGCCCAATTGGGAGGGACTATACCGTGTCACATTCGTGGCCGGAATAGGCGCCTACTACCTAGAAGATTTAGATGAAAAAGCTGTACCTCGACCATGGAATGTAAATAACCCCAGAAGATATTATTATTAATGAGAATGGCTTAGCATACGTTTTCTTTCATGATTATCCGCTGCTTGCTGAGCTACTGACAACTATTCATAGTTTTAAACAGAACCCAAGTCCTGCATGGCTCCTCGGACCACAGACTTGGGGGAAATTATTACTCATAAGTTTTAAACAGAACCTAGTCCTGCATGGCTCCACGGACCACAGACTAAGGGGAAATTAATACTTAAGGCAACTATTCATAGTTTTAAATAGAACCCAAGTCCTGCATGGCTCCTCGGACCACAGACTTGGGGGAAATTATTACTCATAAGTTTTAAACAGAACCTAGTCCTGCATGGCTCCACGGACCACAGACTAAGGGGAAATTAATACTTAAGGCAACTATTCATAGTTTTAAACAGAACCCAAGTCCTGCATGGCTCCTCGGACCACAGACTTGGGGGAAATTATATCTTATGATAGATTGGGAGATTATTACTTAAAGGAAATCATTTTAATACGTGCGCGCAGTCTGGCACCATCGCAACTCTCAGATGCGCAGCCCAAAAACCCATTTTATTTTGACCGTTTATCTGTATCTACATAGTTGCAAATGTTCAAAGAAGAGCGCTCTTGACGTGCATCCATAGTGAGCAAAACGAACATTTTATATTAATATTCCGAGTACATTAGAAGGAGAGGTCCTTACAAAAGAATGGGAAAACAGGACGACTCTCGATCAAAAAAAAAAAAAAAACAAAAAAACAAAGATCAAAAGCCTAGAAGGCTAAGCCTCAGCAGGAGGATCTTCTTTCTGCTCGGGCTGAGGAGGCGGAACCTCGATGGTAGAGTCTGCGACGGGATCCTTCGCCATATCGGGCACAAGGACAGCATCAGGCGTCGCCAGATCCTGCTCTGAAGCCATTTGGGCGTCATCAAGCTTCTCTCGGATCTCCTGAGGATAGAAGATGTTCTCGGGCAGTCTTAGCGCTGAATCCGCAGGAACTCCTGCAGCATCGAGAGCATGAGCCCATGAAATACTGCAGTAATCCCTGCACACCTCGGGGATCTCCTCGGATAGCCTAGCCTCCGTCTCTTCGGCCCCGAGCTGGCGAGCGGCACTCTTCTCAGCCTCTGTGGCCTCTCGGATCAGTTGGGCCTCCTCTTTGACCCGCAGCAACTCATCCTCGACCTTTTGCAGAGCAGTCTTGAGGTCCTGCACTGCCTGTTTCTCGGTGGCGAGGTTGATCTGGGTCGCAAACAGCTCCTTGCGCTGGTCCTCCGCCTGGGCCTCAGCATTCTTCAAACCAGCATCTGCAGATTTGCGCCGGTTCTCCGACTCCTTGAACTTGTCCATGAGTTCAGCGTAATCGTGCTGGAGGGACCCCAAGGTTTTCTCCACCTCCGCCCGCGCCTGGGTCTCGACCTCAGCCCGACTACTGTTGCCGCGGCAAAATTCCTCAGCCACGAATACCTGCTGAGTAATCTACAAACGAAGCAAGATTGCTTTAATCTAACAAGGTCAAATAGATCAATGAAACAGTAAAAGGATTACTTACCATCGCGAGATCCCTTTTAAGGGATAGGAAAATCTCAGGCTGAGAGAACCGCCTATAAGCCTCCATATCCCGAGGAAGGAGTAGGGGCTGCTCTAAGGCCTCGGCCACGTATCCCGCCCGGCCTCGGTTGTACTCTCGGATCGAAGCATTGTAGGGGATGGCCACCCCATCCAACTCCAACCTGGGGCCCCATACACGCGGGGCAGCACGTACCTCCGCAAGATTCTCCTCGTCCCGACTCTCCGAGGAGTTGCCCCTTCTGCTCCTTGGCGCGCGAGTGGTCTTTTGCTGCTTGGTCGGCTGGGCAACCACCTCGCCCTCCTCAGGAGTGTCGGCCGGCCTTTTCTTCTTTAGGTTGGGATTAACCTTAAGGCCAAGCTCCGAGGTGTCCGTAGGAGCCACAGGAGGGAAGGTCTTGCCCTGTGGTGGAGTTGGTGCCTTCGAGGACTGCCCTTTCGATGACTGTCCTTTCGACGACTGGCCTTTCCCTCGGGAGGCCATCAGTTCCTTCAGAGTTTTTCCTTTTCCTGCCATGGGCTCTATCTCTTCGCCCGAAGTATCGTCCAAACAGATAACGATGGAAGGAACACCAACTGCAGAATGTCGGTCCCGCTCTCCTTCCGGATCGGAAAGTTCCACCAGGGGGGTCTGCTGAACTTCCTCCTCAAAATAAAACTCGTCTATCTCTACCTCAAGGGAAAGACGAGATGATTCAGCTTGCTCTTCAACCTGAACGGCAGCACCAGGCTCGTTTGGCGGAAGTAGCTGCTCTGCCAAGTAGGGATCTCTAACACCGGGCAGCACAACTGGTGGCAGATCGTGTTCAGCTAGGAACCCGTCCCTGGACACATCAATCCTAGCCAACCTCGGACTACCAGCCCTTATGGCGTGACCAATAGCCTGGAAAGAGCTGCTCAGAGGTTGATAGCCCAGAACCAGATGGGCAGCACGCAACTGCCCGTCCTCGGAAATGTAGATCTCCGACCTAAGAAGGTAGTTCAACGCTGGCACGTTCACAAAGTTTAGCCGAGGGGCGACGTGAATTTTATCTGCAAACAATCAAGGAAAAGGGGATTAGTTCACGAAATCTTCCAATTATAAGGAAAGCAAAAAATGTAACCCCTCAATGCTAAATCCTATCACAAAAGGGACCGATCCTAGAGACGCCGCACTTGGGTTTCCTGCCCGAGTTGGACAATGAATACCGTCGAACCACTCCCCAGAAGCAATAAGGAAATCATTCTTCACTGTCTTATTGGATATTGGGAGACAAGAGATCAACCTAACGTCCTCGTTCCGGGATTTAAGATAATACCCCTCATCCCCGAGGCGATGACATTCGTACAAATAAGCCACATCGTGCCAAGTAAGGCCCAGATTCATCCACTCGTTTAAGACATCTACACAGCCTAGAATCTTGAACATATTCGGGGCACACTGATATGGCGTCAACCTATGGTTGAACAAGTACTCCCTTGTAATCCTACGCATGGGAAGTGTCATCCCTCCCTCTATGAAAGCAATCATGGGGATAACGACTTCTCCCTCACGCCTATCTGTCAATACTCCTTCAAGAGGACAGTACCGCAGCCCAACCCCCGGGGGAATGTGGTATTTTGCCCTAAAGGTTTCCATAGCGGCTGAAGTTTTTACTAATGTCTCAAATCTACCCATCAGAACTGAACTGGGGAAACGAAAGTAAAAACTAAGAAGAAAAGTAGAGTCCGAGGAGGGAATTGAAACGGCGAGATGAACAAAACGTACCGGTACTTTCGCAAAACGCTCGACGGGACGCCTAGAAATCTCTCGTGGACGAAACGCTTCACAGAAAACGGCTACGGTGGCGTAACGGACGCAAGTGCTGATATATCTCTGGGATTCGATGGGGTTCTCTAGAGTCCTCTGAGGTTTACGAAATGCAGATAAAAAGAAGAAATTGCACCCCTCTGACGTCTTATATAGCCAGGACGTGAGAGAAAAGATTGCTCTTGCCTAAAAACGCGAGAATAAACGATGGCCGTTCGATCTACGCCACACCGTAGGATGAGGGAACATAACGCCTCCAAAAGTTAATGGCCGCGCCTCGTAAATTGTAGCGCGTCAAAAGTAACGGACCGCACGCGCGCCACACGCTCTCCTTATTTCCGTCCTCTCCCAAACATCAAAACCCCGTTTTCTCCTCCTCAGAATGAGATAGAAACCGGAGTTTTGAGGGGCTATTGTGGGGCCCGACCCAGAAATAATGGGCTACTCCAAAATCAGGCCCGTCCGAGGAGCGTCCTGCCCGAAGAGAAACCACACATGAAGCACTATTCAATCCCAATAACGAGGAGGCAACCTTTTCGAGGAGCAACTCCTCCTCGGACGTCATGAAGTCCAGACAGGGAACTCTCCCCAGCCAACTCAGTTCACCCTCTCAACATATAAAATGAATAAAATCCAAAATATCCCAGGGAGAGCTACCACCACATTAATTGCGCCCCAACCACCCTCTTGGCCGCATTAATGAGGAAATGACCCCTGAACAGTACCGCCTTGGCCTCTGCAACTCACATGGGGAGAGATGAGGGCGTCTGATGGGACAGGCACTCAAGTAAATGCTTAGATGATCAACAGGTGTAAGGTTGAGATGAGAGGAAGGGAACTATATAATGTAGTGGAGTCCCTCAAAGAAGGGGACGAAAAATTCTGTATGAGGAACTGAAGAAATAAACTTATAC
This sequence comes from Quercus lobata, assembly GCF_001633185.2. Lineage (NCBI taxonomy): Eukaryota > Viridiplantae > Streptophyta > Magnoliopsida > Fagales > Fagaceae > Quercus > Quercus lobata. The sequence goes on along the minus strand of NC_044912.1, from coordinate 24,313,519 downwards.
GTGAGAGATCCATCCTGGTGTTTTCATTTTCTGCAACAATGCTATCCATATATCAGACCGAATAGACTCACTGAGACCAAGTTCTTTGACCCATCCTCTACAAATATTTATTGTGGGTTGCGCTTTGGGCCAGGGCCTGATCAATCGAATTTAGGCCAGGAAAATCGTGCAACCACAAACATACTTTTTAATAATATGCAATTCAATAGTTTGATAATTTGATTTTCAAAATTCTCCGTCCAATAAAAATTAGTGTAAATGGATATAGGAACAGATTAAAATTCAAAAAAATAATTCTTACAGTTGCAAACGAGTCAGTGATTGTTTGATTCGTTTCTTTCACCGAGTCAACTCATAAACCTCTCACTTCAAAGCATTCCTTTTAGACAGTGTAACCGCCTTCTTATCCTAAAACCCCTGCCCTTTCACTCAGTCACTCTCTCTCTCTCTCTCTCACTCTCTGAGAGCTTCAACAACTACAGCTAACACTCCTACTCTTATCCGATGGCTTCACTTTCTCTCCCAACCAAAATTTTCCTCTACCCAAATAGCCCCTCCATCCAATTCCAATCCCAACACAGACCCCCCCAGAGACTCACTTTTCCCAGAAACATAAAGATCATATGCTCAGCCACAGAGCAACCGCAACCACAACCACAACAACAACAACCCAAGAAGAAGAAGAAGAATGAGACAGAAAGCGAGAAAGGAGTTGACCCAGTTGGGTTCCTCACCAAACACGGCATTTCCCATAAAGCATTTGCTATTTTCCTCCGTGAAAGGTACAAGTACTTTTTTTTTTTTTAAGAAAAAAAAAATAGTAAGTGAAATGGAGTGTTTGGTTGAAGAGAAAGTATGTGAAGGGGAAAGAAAGTTGGGATTTTTTTTAAAGTCATAATTTTTTTTATTTTTTTTTTATTTTTTTTTATTTTATGATTATAGTATGTTGCATTAATTGAAGTATGTAGAAATAGAAGAGAATGAGAATAAGTAGAAAGTGAGATGGGTGTGTTTGGTTGATGAGAAAGTATGTGAAGGAGAAAGAAAGTTGGGATTTTTTTTTTTTTTAAGTCATAATTTTGTTTTTTATATTATGATTTTAGTATGTTACATGTTGTTTTATTAAAGTATGTAGAAATAGAAGAGAATGAGAATAAGTAGAAAGTGAGATGGGTGTGTTTGGTTGATGAGAAAGTGAGGGAATGAGAAATAAAGTTGGGATTCTTTTAAGTCATAATTTTGTTTTTATATTGCGATTATAGTGTGTTACATGCTGTTTCATTTGAAGTATGTAGAAATAGAAGAGAATGAGAATAAGTATAAAGTGAGATGGTGTGTTTGGTTGATGGGAAAGTGTGGGAAAGAAATGAAGTTGGGGTTTTTTTTTTTTTTTTTTAAGTCATTTTGTTTGTTATATTGTGATTATATTGCATTACATGTTTTAATTGAACTATGCAGACATAAAGCGTTGAAGGACCTTAAAGATGAAATTTTCAACCGTCACATCAATCTCAGGGACATGGCTTCTGGGTTAGTCCTATTGAATTCAACTCCAATTTTTTATCAATCTCCTGATTGTGAGTTATAGTTTGAGTTTGATGGGTAGGACTTATAGCTTATTGAAATCTAAGCTTATTATTGAAGAGGATCTGTATTTGGAATGGCTCAACCATCATGCTGAATATTTTTGTGAAAATGTTGATGTTATAGTTCTGATTTGTATGCAATTTTTTTTTTTTTTTTTGGTATCTTTTGGGTTATAAGGGATTCATATGCTGATTATGCTTTTGGTGGGGATTGAGGTTTTCTTTAGCTGAGTTTGGTTGTTCTTGGTTTTGTTGTCTAGATTTGAAATATTGGGTATGCATCGTCACTTCGAACATCGGGTGGATTATATGGAATGGGCTCCAGGTTTGACTCTATGCTCAAATGTTTCTTCTCCTGCTTGACAGGGTTCTCAAATGTTTAATTAACTTTCTGCAAACTTCTAGCCCCAATATGTGCCTAATTCTGATAAATGGAGTCCCTCACTATTACAGGATTTTAGTTTTTTATTTTGGTATCTCTTTTTTATTTTTATTTTTTTCCTCTTTTACCTGATTTTCAAATTACATAGCTAATTATATGGTCAAAAAAAAGATGGTTGAGAGTTTTGACATTAATCCTCCCCTGAACTTTTCTCTTCTTCAGCTCCCTTCTTGAATTAGCATTTCCTTTCTTCTTCCTGAAACATATGTGAACTCCTAGCCTAATCCTGTATTTAGAATGAGTAGTTATTACTAGTCTCACTTTTTTTGGATCAAGATTGGAACTTGATACAATGGACATTATCAATTTGGTTTCACTGTCAAATGACTTGTTCTCCCTGGTTGGAATAGGCAGGTATATTCCTTCCATTACAACCATACATGAGAGTTTCCTACCTCAATGTTTCCCTTAGAGCTGACTTCCATTTTGTATGTTTATTAAAAGAAAAGAAAAAAAAGTTTCCATTTTGCCTACATTCCTATTTGTCCTATGTTATATGCTGTTAATCAAGCATCTTGAATTCAGGTGCTCGCTATTGTGCACTGATTGGTGATTTCAATGGCTGGTCACCAACTGAAAATGCTGCAAGAGAGGGTTTTTTTGGCCATGATGATTTTGGATACTGGTTTATTATTCTTGAAGATAAGTTGAGGGAGGGAGAAAAACCAGATGAACTCTATTTTCAACAGTATAACTATGTTGATGACTATGATAAAGGTGACAGTGGTGTCTCAATTGATGAGATCTTCAAGAAATCAAATGATGATTACTGGGAACCTGGAGAGGACCGATTTGTTAATAACCGTTTTGAGGTGCCAGCAAAGTTATATGAGCAACTATTTGGTCCTAATGGACCCCAAACTTTAGAGGAACTGGAAGAAATACCAGATCCAGAAACAAGATACAAGGCATGGAAAGAGCAGCATAAAAATGACCCACCTAGTAACTTACCTCCTTATGATGTGATTGATCAAGGAAAAGAGTATGACATATTTAATGTGGTTAGCAGTCCTGAATGGGTGAAGAAAGTTTTTGCTAAGAAGCCTCCCTTGGAATACTGGTTAGAGACACGTAAAGGAAGGAAGGCATGGTTGAAAAAGTACACTCCAGGTATTCCTCATGGCAGCAAATACAGGGTGTATTTTAACACTCCTAGTGGGCCATTGGAACGGGTGCCTGCTTGGGCTACTTATGTGCAACCAGGTAATTGGCATCTGCCAGAAGTCTTTTGCTCATTGTATTGTTGTTGGAAACAGGTCCTCTTGCATGATTTCTTGTCTCTTTTGCTTGTACAATTAAACATCAATTCATAAGTAATGAAGATAAATTCATTGAGCAAATGACCAAAACCAAAATTATTTTAGAATTTTTTTTCTTTATCTCATAGGAGAATGAATCATTGTAGAATTTCGTTTTTGAATTCAGATAGGGATTAGATTTGAGTTTAGATAGGGATTAGTCTCGAGATTTGTTTCAGTTTTAGATATGATTATCTTTTATTCCTAAACCCTCCTTCTAGACGGTTGTATTTTTGGATAGACAATTGATTAATGAAATTTCAGATTGGAGATTTTCCAATATGTTGGGTGCTGATTCCTAACACCTTAGGTGTTGGTGCCTAAGTTTCTTGCTTGGTACTAATTCTAGGCAAGCCCTAGGTGCTGATTCTTTGGGTTTATCTCTTGTTCTTTTATTTTCTCTTGATTGTCCCACATCACATTCTCTATAGTATATATGGTATATATCTATGTTTTAGATACGTATATTTGCATCTATGTATCTATGTATTTATGTATGGACTAATCTATGTATATGTTTATGTATGGATTGCACTTAAGGTTTTGGTATGAGTTTTTTTAGTAGTGATTCCTTTTAGGTTCTCCACTTGCATATACAGGGCTAGTAACTATGATTATTGCATACATAGGACATACGTAGAGTACCCTGCGTAATTGAAACTCTAGTGGCTACTACTTTTTTTAGGAGTATTTTTCTAGCAATCTTACACTTTTATTTTCCTTCCAATTATTTTACAATAATATTTTACAAGCTTTGGCATGTTGTATTGTATCTACTTCATCTAAACTTTGTTGGTTATATTCAGATATAGATGGAAAGCAAGGTTTTGCGGTCCACTGGGAACCACCACCTGAATCTGCATACAAGTGGAAAAACACACCCCCAAAAGTGCCAAAGTCCTTGCGCATATATGAATGCCATGTTGGAATTAGTGGATCAGAGCCAAAAGTATCTTCTTTTAATGATTTTACAGAAAAGGTAACTCCTTGCTTTTTGCTATCTTAAAATATTCCTTCAATACAGTGGTATCACATTCAATTTCTTCAGCTTTGCACTACTTTTCTCAATACAGGTCCTTCCGCATGTAAAAGAAGCTGGCTACAATGCAATCCAGTTGTTTGGAGTTGTTGAGCACAAAGATTATTTTACTGTTGGTTATAGAGTGAGTTGAACATTCTTTTCCCCTTTCCCTGTCCATTATTAAGTATAAACATTTTGCTAATGCATATATCTCTATGAGTTCCCTAAAGTGCCGACATTGGAAATTGTGCTGTCTTTTTTTCTTATGTTGATTAGCAGAGGCTTCTGATTGGTAAATTAATTATATAGTTTCTGTGTTTACAAGAGTCTGATCCATACTTTCAAGATTTGTGCAAGTGCAACTTGGTCTGGTATCCGGTTTATGCATGTATATATATTTTTTATAAGTAGTATCCGGTAAATATTTCAACCTGCCTTAACATTTTAGATTGGACAAGAAATAAATTAAAATACGACATGGCAATAAGAAATAATGTCAATAACAAAATTATAAAGTGGGTGATAAAAGCCCGGCACTGAATGTTTGGTTGCTTTAGTGACTTCTATTTTTTTCAGTTTTATTTTTTATCGTTATTTCTGTAAAAAGTAATGTCACATGCATGGTGGCTTATTTTTGTGTTTTTCGCTTGTTTTTATCAGCACTTAACTGATAATGATCTCTAGAAACAGTCTCAATTTGAGAATTTGGATTTTCTTAATTTCTTTTCATTATTATTTCTACTAAGTGCATTTTATTATGTCTTCCTTTAAATGTAATCAGACTTCTCTGTCACAATGCAGGTTACTAATTTCTATGCTGTTAGCAGCCGATATGGCACTCCTGATGATTTCAAGCGCTTGGTAGATGAAGCACATGGTTTTCATTCTTTATCTGATGTCTTTTTCTATACTACTATTTAAGGGGTTTCCCTTGTTTGGACCGGATTTTTTTTGTTCTAAAATATCCGTACATCCCTATGTTTAAGTAGAGACAAAATTAAAGGACAATCCGGTAAAAATACAATACTAACTCTCACTAAAACATTGCTTAAAAAATAGGGTTACTCTCCTATTGATTTTCAATTTTTTTTTATCCACTTATAAATTAGATTCTCAAAATAAAAATTATATATAAAATAAATAAATAAAAAACAGATTTTTTTTTTTTTTTTGCTATGACCACTTAAAAAAAAAAAAAGAGCCTCATCACACACGCGCTTCGCGTGTGTGATGAGGCTAGTATTTTATTAAAGATTTCATTGGTTCTTTTCATATGGATGAATCAGTTTTGGCTCATCTTAATAGCTTATGTGAGAAATACATCTTGCGTTATAGTTCTTTTTTGTATTGTAACATTATTAAGGTTGGTCTGAGGAAAAGATGATTAAGCAAAAGTGTAATAAGGTGCTTATAATGTATGGACATACACTGCTTCTATGAAAGGAAAAATAATTCACAAACAGAGCTAGCACTGGGTAATATGAGAATTAATTAAACCTCTTTGAAAAAAAAATTTCTTTAAAATCCAAATGTCTCATCAAGCAGCATTTATGCATAAACAGCATTTCTATTTTTACATAAAAATATGTATTCTTAACAAAAATTTCAGCTTATTGTTTTTCGTTTGTTGCTGATAATAAAATTTACATATTGTTAATTACATCCTACATTTTACAGGACTAGGACTGCTGGTTTTCTTAGACATTGTCCATTCCTACTCAGCTGCAGATGAGATGGTTGGACTGTCACTATTTGATGGATCAAATGACTGTTACTTTCATACTGGTATATGCACAAACTCCTTGTGCCTACTTTTCTAAGACACGAGGTCTCTCCTCTGAGTTGGTCCTTTCTGCTTGCCTTGCTGCTCTACTTTATCAGCTTGTCTGTAACCTATCTCATAAACTTGGGGGGGGGGGGGGGGGGGAGATTTGAATTCTGTATAATTTTCACTTGGTCTCTTAAAAAACATTCCTGAGGCGTGTGTTGTCATGCATTTGAGATAATATTTATCAGGCTTTCAAAATGTGGCTGTCCCAGTCCATTACGTGTTAGGCATAAGCCTCATTTGCTGAAGAGCAAATGCAGTCAAACCTACAATATTCCATTTCTAGCTTCAGCTGTTGAAGCAGATGCCTTGTGAAATCATTTTGTAGCTAAAAGAAAGAGTGCTTTGAACATAATATGCATCCATATTCGGTTGGTTGGAGAAAGCGAGAGAGAGATGTCTGTAGGGACTAGAGAGGTTGGTTTGTAACTTACTATGGAAGAAAAGAGGATTGGTCCTGTTAATGAGATAACCCATCTTCTTTGTTAGTAGGAGACTAGGAGTATACATAAGCAGAACCATTTTAAAGAATAGAAATAAAGAGTTTAAAACCTTGCATGCATTGAGTTCATTTTTGTAATTATCTTCCTAAGAAGTTTCAATGTATTTTCTTTGAAGATCTGAGTATGTTGTTACTGTCACCCATGCAGTGTGTGCTCATGAACCACATGTTTGGATTTCATATATCAATCTGAGCCAGTTTTCATCTTTTTGTGTCATCGTAAACAAGCATCCTTTATAATGTTTTTGTTGTACAATTGAAAGAGTCAAACTTAGTGCAATGAGTTTACAAACTGCTCGATTGACCTTTTTTCTTTAGTTCACATACCATTTACTCTGCATTCAACTTTTCCTACTTCAATAGGTAAACGAGGGCATCACAAATACTGGGGTACCAGAATGTTCAAATACGGTGATCCTGATGTGCTGCATTTTCTTCTCTCAAACCTGAACTGGTAACTGCAAAGCAGAAACAGTCATTAAATATTTTAATTTTTAAAATTAATGGACTTGATTGGTTGCACCATTCTTCCTTTTGTACCTATAGGTATGTGCTCATATAGCTGCTGTTAGTTTATTTTTGGGGAACTATAATAGTTTCTGTCCTGGCCTGCCCCTTTGGGTGGATAGGTTGGTATTGCTTACACAATGGTGTTTGAACAGGTGGGTTGTGGAGTATCAAATTGATGGCTTCCAGTTCCATTCACTCTCATCAATGATGTATACGCACAATGGTTTTGCTTCTTTTACCGGTGACTTGGAGGAGTAAGGCTTTTGTTGAGACTTTTTCATTATCCACATCTTACCACATCAAATTAGTCATTTTTTTTACTCTAAAAACTAAGCTTAACTTTAAACTATATTTTTATGCTTTCTACTGTTATATTATGTACATAACAAAGATATAAACTTACCACCATGCCTCTTAGCTTGAATGGTATCTCCAGCCCTCCCCTTAGGGAGAGTCAAGGTTTGAATCCCCATGGCACATGTCGCCCTGCTTAATGTAGACCAACAAAAAAAAAAGATATACATTTGTTCTCCTAGCATATGCTGTCTACATTGCATTGACTTACACAAAAAAATAATTAAATTGTTTACAGATGTATCGTCAATGAGGACTAAAATTTAAAATGAAGATTTTAAATGTTAACTAAATGTGATGTTATATGATTTTACTCTAATACCATGTACTCAACCTCACAATTATTCTTTAATCCAGGCCTGTTTCATTCTTTGGTCCCATACAGTCATAATTAAAGCTAGTTCACATTTTATTTGATGGTAGACTCTGTTCTATTGCAGATACTGTAATCAATATGTTGACAGGGATGCATTATTATACCTTATTTTGGCAAATGAGATACTGCATGTTCTTCATCCAAATATAGTAACAATTGCTGAAGATGTAAGTATTTCATGTTGTTCACTTCTATTTCCTCCAAAAACTCGGCAAATTTTATCATCTTTTTCTCTTTTCTTCACTATTGGAAGATATATGACAATTTCATTATTTTTCTTTTAAAAGTAGTAGTATGTATTGAATTTAAATGAAACATGCAGCATCTGTTAATTGCAAGTTCATGCAAAAGACATTAGGATTTGAGCAACAGATAATATTTTGATTCTCTTATTACTGATTACAGTTTAATTTCTTTACTATAGTAAATTAGATTATATTATTTTTGGTACCATTTGGTTTTTGCTTTTCAATGGTTGAAGAGGAGCCTTTTTGTCTTTCACCTTTCCTTCAGTTGGAATCTCCTCCCCCTTAAGAATAAGGTGGAGGATAAAATCATTGCTTTAAGACCCACTTGGTACATGTGTAACTTTTCAATCAAAGAAAAATACAAGTAATAAAAGGAAATAATATGAACCCAAAAAAAAAAAAAATGAAAGGCATGTTTGGTAACTCTGCCTTGTGTCACCAGAAACTTGTGGGATCATCATTAGAAATGTCAACATCCACCTATACAAGCCTTCCAACAAAATTTAGTCACAATATGTTTTAAATCTAGCTTGACCCAATTTTATTTTCCCTGATTACGACAATTTTTTTCCACAAGTGTTCCTGGCTACAAGAAAATGTCTTGCTTCAATTGTGTTTGCCCATTATTTGAGTTGCAGTAAAGCTTCTAAAACAATAGTCCCTTTTTATTCTTTGTTGAAACTTTAGCCCCTCATATACCTATTGTTTTTCATTTATTTCTTTAGGCCTTTGCCTTATGGCAGAATATTAAGCTCTCTGATTTGTATTTTCTGGCATTTTATGAAATTTTCTTTCCTTTTTATTTTATTGTTCAGGCCACTTTTTATCCTGGATTGTGCGAGCCTACTTCTCAAGGTGGATTGGGATTTGACTATTATGTTAATCTTTCTGTGTCAGAGATGTGGTCATCTTTTCTTGAGAATGTCCCTGACCATGAATGGAGCATGAGTAAGGTTGTATTGTTTGATATATGCAATTCACTCTGCATCAAATAGGAGTATGCTTTTTCGTTATTAATTCTTTACTTATATCATTTTACATTCTATAATTCCCAGTACTTACAGAATTAGATATATAATGCAGATTGTGAGCACATTAATGGGCAATAAACAACACGCAGATAAGATGCTTATGTATGCTGAAAACCACAATCAAGTAATCATTCACTCTAATCTCTTCTTACACAACTATAATTCTATTAATATAGCAGCACAATTTTTGTATATAGATTTTATTTATGTAGTATATTATTATTGCTAAACAATCTTTCATGTCAGTCAATATCTGGAGGGAAGTCATTTGCAGAAATATTGTTTGGTGAAAGCAGGGAGGATTCTCAGGGTTTGAAGCAATCATTGCTTAGAGGGTGTTCCTTACACAAGGTATGATATGAACTCATTTTCGTAGTAATGATGTAAAATTCAAAATTTCAGGTTATGAAATTCCTTTTTTCTTATTTATAGATATTGCTTTCTTCATTTTTCCTTAGGCCACTTATTTGGACACCACAAAAAATGCCTTGATATAGGCTACATTTTATGATTTTAATGCATTATTGGAGAAAGGCTTTATGTTAATTAAAATAACAGGCAAATACATGGAAAAACCAATATCATCTATTGCCAACATACATCAACTTAAAAGGGGCACTTTTCAACTGTCAAGCACTTACAGTGCATGAAACGCATTGCATATATTTTGATTTTTTGTCAAGATTTTCATGATTTTGATTGGTTAATTATTCATTTCTTTGTTGTAATTATTTATTTTTCTTTGGGTCTCGAGGCAGATGATCAAATTGATTACATTTACAATTGGTGGGCGTGCTTATATGAACTTCATGGGTAATGAATTTGGGCATCCAGAGGTATGATTACTTTCCCTGTAATACTAAAATAGGCGTTATTTCATGTGACTGACAATCTTCTCATGTTCTAGAGGGTTGAGTTCCCAATGGCAAGCAACAAGTTATCATTTCAACTTGCTAAACGTCGCTGGGATCTTTTGGAGAAAGGCATGCATCGTGATTTATTTTCCTTTGATAAGGTGTCTATCTAATGATTTGCATTACAAAATTTTAATTTTTTTATCATACAATGCTTATACGATATGACATTCACGGTTCCCTGTCTGTGGAAAGTGACCTAGATATTGAACTAGCTGTTGTCAAAAATTGTTGAACTGTTTAGTATTTATATTAGATCTATAGTTATTATGTTCTCCCATTACATGGATGCAGTTTATACTGTGGTATATTGTTGAATTTATTCTTGGTTTTATTGTATAAACATGCAAGATGCAACTTTAGTTGCCAAGAGGCTTGTAGCTCAATTAATTGGCACCTCCCTAGTGTTTCTAAAGGAGACATCCAGGGTTCTTTAACTAGTTTATGTTGCCCTCCAGCCTTTATTTTTATGACCAATAACTTTTAGTGAGCAAACAGGAAATACATTGATAGCTTATTAACAGATCAGATTACTTGTTCCTCTTTTCTAGGACTTGATGAAGTTGGATGAAAATGAGAGAATTCTTTCAAGAGGTTTACCAAACATTCACCACGTTAATGACACTACCATGGTATGGCAACGTGCTCCTTCCATTCAATTACTTGATACATATTCAGCTAAATTAACTAATTAATGCCTTCCACCAATCATTCGTGGAAAGGCCTGCATGTCTGTATGCTTTCTTGACTTGCTCTTTCCATTTATTACTTGACATATTCAGCTCAATTAACTAATTTATGCCTTCCACGAATCAGTTTGTGGAAAGGTTTGCAATGTCTATATGCTTTCATGTGTCTGTAAGGCCAAAATTGTGACTTCTTCCAGGAATTAAGAAAATCCACTTAGCATGTTCTGTGGGTGTAATCGCCTTTTGGATAATCTAGAAATGCGGAACATAAATTGATTGCAGAAATCTCAACAAAACCTATATTAATTTCTTGGGTTTGATAAATGTTTCGTTTCCACTTTCAGTATTTCTTATGGAAGTAAGTTCTGGTATTACCATATAACCTCAAGTCGTTGAGCTTCTTAATGTCAGTGTCTCTCTTTAACCTTAACTTAACCAATTCATGAATTATGCCTCTGAGCGTCCAACACTTTTTTTCCTCCGTCCTGTTCTTTTGTATACACTCACACAACAGAAACACTTTTTTTTTTTCGGTGCATGTTGTCCCATTTATTTTGTTGATAATTTGGTACCTTCCAGAAATTGATACATTCTTTGCAATTTACAGGTAATATCTTACCTGCGAGGTCCTCTTCTCTTCATATTCAATTTTCATCCAACAGATTCTTATGAACAATACAATGTAGGTGTAGAGGAAGCTGGAGAGTATCAAGTAAGTGTAATCTTTTTGTAATTCTTTCATCAGCCAGATATGGAGCTTCTAATTAATAACTGTACATTCATTTGGTATAGCATATTTTCATTTGTTTATTTTGCTTAGAAAATAAGCTGGGAAAAGTACAGTTGACCTAGAAAAATGTGAAAGTTTTAGAGCTGTACATTCTCTTTTAGGATGTAAATAAGACATACCAAGCAGGCACTAGTTTATCATTATGATCTGGGTACGGCCATTATGAATGTTTTAATCTTTGTGGCAACCAATGCATTCACATATACTACAAACTGATAGAAGAGTGATTGTAATGACAAAGGTTGTGTTAAATACTGATGAAACAAAGTTTGGAGGTCAAGGGCTTATTAAGGACAACCAATATCTTCGAAGAACCATTAGCCGAAGGTAGTTATTTACATTCTTGAATCTTTTCCTACTTTCCCCTCAACAATTTTTTGGGTACATCTACTTAGGGTAGTACTTTCTTCTACTTAATCTGGCATCTCTGTTTTTGCAGAGTTGATGGCCTCCGAAATTGCTTAGAAGTGTGTCTGCCCAGCAGGACTGCCCAGGTTGGTACATTTTCTTACAGTTGTCATGTTGGGAAATTCTTTTTGGGTGTGCATGAATTTAGGATGGTTTGCGTTCTTTGCTACAAATTGGGGAGGGGTTATACACATTATTCTGTAGGACTCATTTTTTGTAAAACCACAATGTCAGGGGATGATTGTAAACACTACATTCTCTAAGATATCAGTTGTATAATGAGCAAATGAATATGAAAAAGTTTGAAATGTTTTAGGCGCTCTGAATTGATCTCCATGCTCTGCATTGGGTCATCCGCACTTCTGCTCTGTGTTCTACTTATCCACGTCCTTACATGTCCCAGCCTCAAAATCTTGGACTAGAAAGAGCAAAATTTATTTTCAATAACGGACTGTTTCAACCTTATATTCTGATACACCAGATAATTTCTAAAACTAACATTTTCACTGATTTGATGTGGAACTAAATTCTTCTTTCATTGTTGCAGGTTTACAAATTGAGTCGGATCTTAAGAATATGACCAAATTTTCACTCTAAAAAGTAACTTGCACGGCAGTGTTCCAGGCTATAACAACTTCTTGTTCATTGAGCGCACATACTTGTATCTCTGAGAAAAAAACAAGGAATTATGGGAATCGAATCAGCTTACGAGAAAAGAAGCACTCTACCTGCCAAATCTCCACCTGTTTTTGGTCATTTTTGGATGTATAGAATATACGAATTGACATTTGCTGACTACTTTGGACTCTTGGAAGCTTTGCTACAATGATATGGGATATTGATCTTATACCTGCCCAAGTTTACACAACTAATGATCCCGCCACATGGAGAAATAATTCATTTGAAACAGCCAGATTGGAGTTTTTATTGTGTATGCAATGGTAAATTAGGTAGGACTGAATTCAAATTTCAAGACAAGGTAGTGTTTGAGAGGCAGACATGGGTATGAACATTGTAATATGATATATAGTAGCATAGAAGAGAGGGAGATGCATGTGTAGGGCTTATTGTTGTTTGGACAAAGATTAGTTCTAAACAAGGTTGAATGAATCTCTTGTAACTCAATACGTGATGATTTATAAAACTATTTATGTATATTATTTAAACAAATTGTATGACTTGTTAAAAAAGTCATGTGACTAAAACTATATGTAGATGATCTCTTCAATCACTATATAATGGATTGGAGGAAGATAACTCCAAACTGGTTTGAAACTAAACGTTTTCCTTATTTTGTGTAGAACACTTAGATTGTTTGTGACTAATGGTATTAGTTCTACTAAGATTATTTATTTATAGCTAACTCAGGCTCAAGGCCAAAATAAATTCTCTAGAAACTGTTTTTTTACGGATCTTGAAAATAATATAAAAAAAAAAAAAAAAAAATTGTCATATGCAGTTCACTTTATTAAAAAGTGTGAAATGCATTTTGAATGTAAATACCAAACACAAGCTTTGACCCCATTCCATTCATTTCTCAATACATAGGTTATTAGTGTAAGATATAATGCAGCTACATTTATTATTTTATTATTATTGTTCATTCATCAATGTTTTTGTTTTTATTTTTTAATTATTGATAGAAAATCAAATCTCAGGTCTTTTATTCGACAATAAGAGAAATTATCACTTGAGCTAATTAGAACCCACCTTTAGCATTTTTATTCAATAATATAAAAATGTGCAAAATGCAAAGATTTCTAAAGTTAGATGAATTAAATCAACTCTATAATATCAATTTAGTATTCCTAACTCTTGAAACATAAAAAAATAATGACAAAATTGACAATTCGTCTCACTTTATTATTTGAGTGTTATTTTAATAAAATTCAATAAAATCTTCATTCTAAATTTAATAAAATCATTTAATTAAATCTAACAAAAGGGTTATTTTTAATTGAATTTGAATAGAAAACCTAGAATATGGAGTTTTGTTTCTCTCTCTCCATCTATATGCTCATGCTCTTGTACAAAATTGTTGTGCACAGGGGTGGAGTTATATAGAGTTCAAGGTCTTCAAATGAACCCCCTGAGCTAGAATGTTTTTTTATAATATATAATGTTTTTTATTTTTTATTTGTTCTCCTAAAATGAAAATTTGAACACCCTGATCTTAAAATTTTTTTAAGTTTAGTTGAAATAAGATTAAATATAATCTTCTTAGCAATATCTTGGTCTTTTTAAAAAATAAAAAAATTAAAAAAAATTAATAAAAAAAAAACCCAACAACAAAAGTAAAAATTTGTTCATCTTAAACCTCAAAAAAAGCCTATTTAGATCTTAACAAATTTGAAATAAACTAATAGAAAATTCTTAGTTTACATTGTATTATCAATATAAGATTTACATTGTCTCTAAACAAATGTGTATTGTACATTTTTTGCAAATTTGTATAATATTGTACATATTTGTTTAGTTTACAATGTAAATCTTACATTGATAGGACAATGTAAATATATAATTGTCCTAAACTAATAGATAAAATTATTTTAAGTAGTGATAATAGAAGTTCACCTAATGAAAATGATTTATATTTTCATTATATTAAGAAAAAATATGTCAAATGAACTTATAGTTTATCTTTTATTCTTTTGCTAGTACATACTATAGACAAATTTGTAAAAAGAAATCTTCATAAAGTTTAAGATTCATCTCTTACCTAAGATATATCTTCTTGTTGACCCCCAAGAAAAAAATCTTTGAGTCACCATTGGTTGTGCGCAAAAAAAAAAATAAAAAATAAAAAATAAAAAATAAAAAATAAAAATGAAGAGAATGCAAAATTAGAAATGAAATAATAATGCATTTCTTGGAACCTAAAAATATTACCAAAGAAATTATTTTTTGTAAAATAAATTTCACTTTCTTGAAAGTTGTCAAAATGCATTTTGAGTAGCGATGCCAAACACAAGTTTAACTCCTCATTCATTAATTTCTTAATATATAGGTTACTCTATGAATTACGATTGCCCGTATGTACATTTATTATGACTATTACGATTGCCAGTTCCTTAACCCTTTTATTCAATAAAATAAAATCTCAACAAAACCTATATTAATTTCTTAACCTATATAGGTTACTAAATTCTTTCATTGTTGCAGGTTTACAAATTGAGACGGATATTAAGAATATAACCAAATTTTCACTCTAAAAAGGAAATTGCACTGCTGATTTCCAGGCTATAACTTCATTGATCTCACATACTCGTATCTCTGAAAAAAAAAAAAAAAAAAAAAAAAAAAAAAGAAGGGAAATTGAATCAGATTACGAGAAAAGAAGCACTCTACCTGCCAAATTTCCACCTGTTTTTGGTCATTTTTTGGATGTATAGAATATACAAATTGACTGGTGTTGACTACTTGGGGCTCTTGGAAGCTTTGCTACAATCATATGGGATATTGATCTTATATCTGCCAAGTTTACACAACTAATGATCATGCCACATGGACAAAATAATTCATTTGAAACAGCCAGATTGGAGTTTTTATTGTGTATGCAACACTAAATTAGGTAGGTCTGAATTTAAATTTCAAGACAAGGTAGTGTTTGAGAGGCAGACATGGGTATGAACATTGTAATATGATACTAGCATAGAAGAGAGGGAAGCATGTGTAGGACTTATTGTTGTTTGTACAAAGATTAGTTCTAAACAAGTTTGAACAAATCTCCTGCAACTCAATATGTGATCATTTTTAAATCCATTTGATGAGGGGGAAATTTTTGATGTTCCCAAATAGAATATGGGGTAGCCAAGCCGAAACTCAACGATGGACCCTTAAAATAAAGCCCAAAGGCTATCGGTGTGGTGTAAGTCCGCCTAAGTAAGAGATAGAGGTTGCACCCTAACAAGAAGATAACAATAAAACCCAATAAACACGTTAGTATTGTTAGTTTGTTATATTATTAGTTTTTTTACGGCATCATAGTTCAAATCAGTCCTCTAGCGGTACGGTATTATCTCCAACAGTAGAGTTGAAATTATACTTAGAGTCTAGCAGTCAATGATTAAATAAATTTAGGAAAGTATTCACTCCTGGGGGTCTTTGTGTGTCTTGGTCAAGGGAATTTATAGTGCTTTCAACCATCATTACATCAATGTGAGGAAAAATTTCAATTGTTACAAATACATTATATCCTTCATCATAATAATAATAAACAATGATTAAAGTCTCCATAATTACAAATAAAAGAGGAAAAATAAGATGGAATGAAGGGAGAGAAAGATCTTCAGCTCAGTGCAGCAAGTATTAAACTAAGATTTTGGTGAGTATATAATTATAAGGCATGAATGAGGTGAATGTGGGCTATTTTGAGTGAGTGAGATGGGATTAACACTGAGATTTAAGTTTTTTGTGAGTAATGAGCTGTTTGTGTCTAGTTGGAGGACATTTTTGAGCTGTGGTTGTGTAGAGGGGTGGGAAGAATATCTGGAGTTAGATGAGTGTAGGCTGAAGATGATGAGTGGTAAGCTTAAGGAAAGCCAAACCACGAGTAAAGTAGTAAATAAACCAAGGGTTTCAGGAGGAGTGGCTGTCCTGGTCAGTTATGGGATGTTTATGGAGTAGGAATGTGTAAGCAAGGTGGTGAATGTTGGTGTTATGGTGACTATAGGCTGAGAAAGGTTGTGAGTGAGCTCCAGAAAGCTTGGGGAAGCTTAAAGAAAGCTTAATAGGGGTTGAATTTCTGCAGAATGTAATCAATGACAGAAGTTCTTAGAGAGGCTTCCTCCTCCCCAATGGGTTGAGGTGTGTGTCTTTTTATAATGAAGCCTGAGAGAAGCATTGATTGACAAGAATCCAAAAATGCATGACTCATCAAGGGTGACGAATCAAAGTTAAGCTTCTTCAGAATTTTTGGTCAAAAGTAAGATATTCACTTTAGGGGCTGCCTTGCTTCTTTGGGTAATGATAGACTTTTAAAGCTTTTTGCATTAAGTGGCAAGATTTTCGAGGCTGAGCTTAATTATTGTGTATCAAGAATGAATCTTAATGCTGCAAATTGAGATCTGGTCCCCCAAGAAGTAAGATTTCAACACCCCAAGCTAGGTGTGAAGCTTTAGTCTACTTCAGAGGATTCTGCTAGAGATCCCTTTATACCCTCCAAACCACATGTTCTCAAATTTTCCCCTTTAGGATTCATGGGCTTGGTACATGAATTATGTCTTGATCGTTTTTAACATTTATAGCATCAATTTGTTGAAGTTTGGATAATTTGGTTTCAGCTCCCCTTCCGTTGGAGGTGCAGTTTTGAGGAAGATCATGGAGTCTCTTCATCCTTTTGACTTCAGCTAATATGACAGCCCTTGGGCACTGTTTACGTTAGGCAGAGGGTGGCAGAAAATTGATGGGACAGCCCTTAGTCCATTCTCAAAGGCTTAGTTCCCTTGTATAAGTCTCTAGTTGCCTTTTGGTTAGTTGCTTGTATTTTTTGCTTGGGCTTGCTCATATGGGCTGGGTTGTATGCACATGTTGCAATGGGCTTTCATTCCTTATAGATTTTATTAGTAAATATTTTTGGGTTTTTCATAAATACTTACAATGGGCCTTTGAGCAATTAGTTGTAATGTTTGAAACAATAGGACAAGTTTCAAAATACTTTTGTAAATACTATTTACTTTGATGAATTCCATGTTGCAATAATGTTCATGGTTTCTAATAATCGCATCATAACTTAAATGATGAGCTTGTGGGTTTGAATGTTTACCATGAGTGTCGAAGGCGTATATTATGAATGTCGCGATGCAAATGATGTCCATGTATTTCATGGGTTTATAACAATAAATATATGTCATGGGTCTAACAATCATAACTTTTTATGGACTTTTACAAAATGATTGCCATGGATTTTGAGAATAGATAATTCATAAATTCCATGAGCTTGTAATATTGTAATAATATGTTTAAGAATAATTATGATATAGTATTTTGCTGAGTATTTAATAACCTTGGGCTTTTGATAGAATAGTGTCAAGTAATTAGCTTGGGCTTTTAATAGTGCCAACGCAAGTTGGACTTTTGATATTGCCAATGAAAATTGGGTTTCGATATTGCCGATGAGAATTGGACTTTAAATAGTGCCAACGTAAGTTGGGCTTTTGATGTTGCCAATAAGAATTGGGTTTTGATATTGTCAATGAAAATTGGGCTTTAAATAGTGCCAACATAAGTTGGGTTTTTGATATTGCCAATGAGAATTGGGTTTTGATGTTGCCAATGAAAATTGGGTTTTGATATTGCCAATGAGAATTGGGTTTTGATGTTACCAATGAGAATTGGGTTTTGGATAAATAAATTGTCATGTGTTTAAATCATGGGCTTTGATCATGGATTTGAATTCCATTGATAAAATTGTTTTTCCATGGACTTGAATCATGGGTTTCTTAAATATTGCCAAACATAAGTATTCTTAGGCTTTAAATAGAATATGATAATAAAATTGGATAAAATATGAGTTTTAGGGCTTTTTGTGATAGTTTATATTATAACCCAATTTAGATAATGAGATATGAAACATTTGTAATTAACATAATAATAGAGCAAAAAATATTTGGGAAAACCCAATAACTTATTAGTGGTGTTTGAAAATAAATAGGTGGTACCCAAATAAAATTAGGTGTAAAAAAGAAAAATTACCCTAACACCATTTATGTATATTATTTAAACAAATTGCATGACTAGTTAAAAAGGTCATGTGACTAAAACTATACATAAATAATCTCTTCAATCATCATATAATAAATTAGAGGAAGATAACCCTAAATTGGTTTGGAGCTAAACCAATTTATAGTTAGCTCAGACTCACGTCCAAAATAAATTCTTTAGAAAATGTATTTTTTTATTTTTTTATTTTTTTTATTTTATGGATCCTAAAAATAATATCCAAACAAATCAATTTTTGTCATATGCATTTCACTTTATTGAAAAGTGTGAAATGCATTTTGAGTGTAGATACAAATCAATTTTTGTCATATGCATTTTGAGTCTAAGACCAAACACAAGCTACCCCTGATTCATTAATTTCTCAATACATAGGTTATTAGTGCAAGAGTGTATACAGCTACATTTATTATTTAGCTCGTTTTTTTTGTTTTTTTTTTAATTATTAATAGAGACTCAAATCTCAATCTTAGTCTTTTATTCAATGACAACAGAAATTATCATTTGAGTTAATTAGAACTCACCCTCAATATTTTACTCAATAATATAAAGATGTACAAAATGCAAAAATTTCTAAAGTTAGATGAATTAAATCGGCTCTATAATCTCAATTTAGTGTTCCTGACTCTTGAAACATATAAATGACAAAATTGACAACACCTCACTTTATCATTTGAGTGATATTTTAATAAAATTCAGTACAATTTTCATTCTAAATTTAATAAAATCATTGAATTAAATCTAACAAAAGGGTTTTTTTAATTAAATTTGAATAGAAAAACTTAGAATATGGAGTTTTGTTCCTCTATCTCCATTTATACGCTCACTCTTTTGTACAGAATTGCTGTGCATATGGGGTTCAATTAATTTCAACAAAAAAAAAATGAAAATGAGAATGCAAAATTAGAAATGAAATAATAATGCATTTCATGGAACCTAAAAATATTAATAAATAAATTATTTTTTGTAAAATAAATTTTACTTTCTTGAAAATTGTAAAATGCATTTTGAGTTGCAATACCAAACACAAGTTTAACTCTCCTGATTCATTAGCTTCTCAATATATAGGTTACTTCACGAATTTCAATTGCAACGTACGTGCATTTATTATGACTACTATGATTGCTAGTTCTTTAACATTTTTATTCAATAAAATAGAAAAGAACAAGACATAGTATTTAGATATTGTTTCTTAAATTCTCTTTTTAAGATTCTGTTATGTGGATTTCTTCTCATAAGATGAAAGTATATTTTTTAGTTAATTAGCCACATGACTGAATTTTAAGAGGGAAACTTAAAGAACAGCACTTAAGGTATTATACCTAAAATTTGTCCAAATAAAAATGCCTTAAGGTAGGAGTCCCTTAAACCATCACCTTTGCGAGTCCGAGAGTTGTGATTCGAGTTGTGATGCTTTAGTTTAAAATGTTGTGCTCATATGGATAGCCCCAAGCAGTTTCAGTGATCCTACGCCATAAAATTCGAGTTTAAGTAAGTTAGAGCAATGATACCGCACCATATGAGCCATTTCTCATGAGATGAAAGTATATTTTTTAGTTAATTAGCCACATTATTGAATTTTAAGAAGGGAACCTAAGGAACAGCATTTAAAGTATTGTACCTAAATTTTATCTAAATAAAAATGCCTTAAGGTAGGAGTCCCTTAAACCATCACCTTTGCGAGTCCGAGAGTTGTGATTCTAGTTGTGATGCTTTAGTTTAAAATGTTGTGCTCATATGGATAGCCCCAAGCAATTTCAATGATCCTACGCCATAAAATTCGAGTTTAAGTAAATTAGCGCAATGATACCGCACCATACGAGCCCTTTCTCATTCATCAAAAAAATATATATATATATATATATATATAAAATAAAAATATTTCTTAAATTGGATGAATTTCAATCCCATTATACTATCTCAAACTAGTGTAATTGACTCTTAAGATATATTTAAAAGACAAAATTGACCATTTTGTGACACTTCATTCGGCATGAGGGATCATTTTAAATAAAATTTCAGTTTCAATTTAAATAAAATCTAATGAAAGATGCTTCTTCTTAAAATGATTTCATTTTTTAAAAAAAAATTAAGAAAAAACTAGAATTTATTTGTGGAATTTTGAATTTTCCCCCTAAGCTTCTCTATTTTCAGAGAAGTTATTCAATGCATCTAGTGGAACACGTCAACATAATCAAGTGATCCTCACATGACTCTACAATGCGTGTCCTCTTCAAACTAAACAAATTATTACATTATCCGCAACCTTCTCCCTTACACATGTTCGCAGGCGCAGCATAGGCTGTGTTTGGTTGAGTGTAAAATATTTTTCGAGTGTAAAATATTTTCAGGTGAAAATATTTTCGGGAAAGGAAAATATTTTCAAGTGTTTGGTTGCATTCCAAAAAATACTTTGGAAAATATTTTCTAGTGTTTGGTTGTGTTGCTAAAAATAGAAAACCCATTTTTATCATGTTTCTCACATTTTCTTAGAATCCAAACAAATATTATTACAGAGAATCAAAATATATAAACAACAGAAGAAACGAAAATCAAAACAAAAAAAAATCAAAATCACAAGACCAATCGTGAGAGAGGGACAGAGAGAGACCGATTTATGGGTGCGACTCGTCGGTGGATGATCGGTGATGAGGGAGGGGTGGATCAGTGATGAGGGAGAGGCCCGGCCCAAACGGTGGTGCCGTCGATCTCAAACGTGGGCTAGTGGTCGGTGACGGCCAGATCAGTGACGTTAAGCGGTGACGGCCAGATTGGGAGAAGAAGCGTTGAGGAAGAAGAGAGAGGAAAAAAAAAAAAAAAAAAGCTTGGCCAGCGAGTGATTTGGGTGGTGGGGGCGGCACGATCTGGGCTAGCCAAAGCTTGGCTGGCCGGAGGGGTGTGCTCTCTCTCTCTCTCTCTCTCTCTGTGTGTGTGAGGGTTGGAAACCATTTGAAGGTAAAATAGAAATTGAAATTGATTTCCGGCTTGAGAGGGGTATTTTACAGTCAAAATTGAAATTAATTTCCATTGACCCTATTTTCCTATGCTTACCAAACACATATAGGAGTGTAAAATGATTTTCTGAAATCATTTTTAGCAAAAACAAACGGATCCTTAACCTCTTTGAAGGGAAACTTCTTTTGTTTTTTTCCCCCTTAAAATTGAATAAATAAAAAAATAAACCTATAATTATGGAATTTTGTTCCTCTTCATATTCAGGCTCACACATTCTAGTACATGGTTGCTTAATGATCAAAGGAAGTGTGAATATGGATTCCAAGTAGTTTCAACAAAAATGATAATGAGAATGCAAAATGAAAATCTTCAATTTTGGATTTCTCATTTGGGCTTTAAGAAAAGAGAAATGAAAAATATATTATTCATACTAAGCATTTCACTAAACCTAAAAATATTATCAAAGAACTCATTTTTTTAAAATCACATTTCGCTTTCTTGAATACTAAAATGCATTTTAAAATAGTTTTAACTTATGGCATCCACTTAATACCGGTTTTATATCCTTCGATCATTAATTTGTCTTAATATATATGTTACTTAGGTACAACTACATGCAGGTGCATTTATTGTAACAACTTTTCTCCTTAACCTTTTTTTTTCAACAAAATAAAAGAAGGACAAAATGTAGAATGATTTTATAAATTTGAATGAATCTCATGAGTTATAAAAGGCTCTTGAGTCTTGATTATAATCTCACTTAAGATATTAAAAAAGAAAAAGACAAAATTGACCATTTTGTGTCACTTAATTAAGTCATGGGGATCATTTTGAATATAATTTCACTTTCTTTCTAAAAATAACATTTAAAATTAAAATAAATTCTAATGCTTTCTCTTAAAATTGATTTTTTTTTTTTTTTGTTAAAAAACCCTAGAATTTATTTTCCTCAATCGACTAGCCAACATTTGTCCTCATTTATTGGATTTTAATATGGCTGATGTGGTGTTATTTGATACCAAATATCTTTTCCTTATTTAAACTAGAAAAAAGTTAATGGAACTTCTAAAGGAATTGATTTAAGAAATATTTTTAGTATTTTTTTTATAGAAATTAAAAAAGTAACTGATTTTTTGATAGGTTTTATATTTCTCATAACACTTCTTTTGTTTCAATGAAAAATTTTATGTGCAGATAGTTTTTTACATTTTCTTGTATTTGGTGGTAAAAAAAAAAAATTACTATCTCTTTAACTTCCCTTATTTAGGTAGAAGATAGATTTACTTTCCACTAAAATTTGGTGAAAACAACTCTATCTCATCTAATGCTAAATAAGGAAAGCCTAGAGCCAGTTTTTCGACTCATCTTAATATTGAAATAAATTTTTAAGAAAAAAAAATGTGATAGTTTTCTAGTAAATATTTTTTGAGAAATAATTTGTCTTTCAAAAAATGTTAATACAAAATAATACCATCAAAAAATTTTCTAAAATTATTAATTTGTTAATTAAGAAATGCCTTAAGTCACACGTAAACAACACACGACTAACTTATTACATTATCGGATTATCCACAACCAAATCCCCACTCCGAATTGAATTGAAATTTGAAACATCAACGACAACACTGACACGCACATAAAAATTCATTAAAAAAAAAAAAAAAAAAATTGTAACCTGTCTCTTTCCCTCTCTCTCTCATATCTATCTTAATATTATTTTCAAAAAAAAAAAAACCATAGAAAGTGCGAGAAAAAGTCACGGTTTTGGCAGCCGATGGCGAATCTACCCCAATCGCTCTCCATGAACGCGCCGTTCGGAGGTCCGAGCGCGTCTGCCCCAGGCGCCGCCGGAGCTCCGCCCAGCAAGGACCGGAAAATGGCATCGGCCGAGCACTTGGTGCTCGACCTCAGTAACCCTGATCTTCGAGAGAACGCTCTCCTTGAACTCTCAAAGGTACCAAAATCGCAAACCCTTCGATTTTTTTTCTATCGCTTTTTTTTTTTTTTTTTCTTTTTTTCAAAGTTGATTGCTTTATCTGATATATTGCTTATTAAAAATTAGGTCTTTATGTTCATTTTGTGTGTTTGGTAATGTGGAAGTTAGGGTTTTTGATTGTTTCAATAGGGATTTTGGATTTGAAAGTTTAGTAGAGTGGAAACAAAAAATGGGCGATTGATGTTAGTTAGCTTTCTTTGACTGACCTGTGTTTGGTTGCGGGGAAAACTAATGAGCAGAGAAGAAAGTTGAATTTTTTTTTTAATTTCATTCTGATTGAGAAGATCGCCTCGTCTGAGATAGCTAGTTGCATTTAGAGTGGAGATTTATTCTGTTGAGGGAGAAAGAGAAGGGCGGGGAGTTCAAATCGAAGTTGCTGTAGGAAATTATATATAATTTCTTGGTTACCTAATTAGATATTTGGTAGGACAAAAATTTCATCCCAAAATTCCTCCGAACAACCACGCACTGATACAATGATCATCCACCTAAACTCTTAATCACATCATGTATTTGATAGTCATTGGACCCGACTTGTTTAAATCATTTAATGAGTTGTGTTATTTGAAATACATGTAGATGGTCATCTAATGGCTGTGTAATGGGTAGGAGGAGATCCCTCTAAATTGGAGCAAAAATTTATCCAATCCATTAAGACAAAGATTGAATTTTTGATGGATGCTTTAGATGGAAATGTTAAATTTGGCATGTTAGGTGTTCTGTCTTATGAAAAAAAAAAAAAAAAAAAAAAGCCTAAACAAACAGCTGTATCGTGTATGCAATCATGGTTTTGGGTTTGAATTTTTCAGCCGTGTTGGAAAATAAAGATTGTCATAAATGGCATGAACACATACCAAACAAGTAGACAACATGGGCCATAACCTCTAAATTGGCATGATGGTCTCATTCATACTTGGTCTGAATTGGTTTTCATATTTGATCTTGAAATGAGTAGGACGTAAATGACAACCAACATCGCATGCAATTTGCAGTATCGATTTGGAAAATTTTGGGGAGTGGGATGCTGGAATGGGAACTGAGCTGGTTTCTAGGCCTGATGGAGATGGTTTACAATATTTTGGATTGACTATTGTAGGAGTCGTTACACTACTTTATAATTGAAGAATATAGATAATATGCTAACATCTAAAATATTTTTGATTGGTAAGTTTACACATGCACCTAGTGGGTTTTAGCCACAACCTTACCCTTCACCCTTTCTTATGCTAAGAGGATACTTTTTGAGCTAGATCTTGTTGGAATATGCTGACATTTAGATGCACCTTAAGAAGAAAGCAGTTGTGATAGTGTTTGTTTAATATGACTGCATTCATCACCTAACTGACTAACTTATTGGGCTTGTACCTTCAGTAACAGCTTGCTTCAACTGTAGAGGTGGTATCATTTTCTTCATTTTGGATATTAGGGTTGAGAAAATGGCGTTTAGGTATTTTCTTAAGTTTTCAAGTTTAAAGTTAAAATGTGTGTTATATCAACCTTTAAATGTAACATATATGCCAATGTATCCTAAACTTTCAGTTAGTAGCATTGAATTTAAACTTTGATGTCAAAATTTCATTGCTATGGGCGATGGCCAAGAGAGAATTTTTTATCATGTTGGCGATTAGTGTCTCAATTAGGAAAATGTGAGGATCAAATATTTGGATATTTTTAATAACTTCGTTTCAGTGTTGTTTTCATCTGGATTTGCTTCATTCAAACCTTAGATACTCTTAAAGATTAGCAACACATTGATTTCATTGGCAGTTAAATCAGTGTGTTGTTAGAAGCTAATAGGTAGTTAAATCAACACGACATATCTACCTCAAATATTAGTCACAAGCTAGCTTTAACTATCTCTTGTACCCAATGAAAAAGTGGGTTTTGAAACAAAGACCCCAACCTCCATTCTATTTTTGTTGATGAGGAGGTGCCATTTGAGCTAGAGCTCTTTGTGTTTGTTTTATTTTTCAAACACTGTCTTGCACATCTCTATTGTCATTAAACACAGTATTCACTCCCCACCCCTCAATTCTGAAAAAGATAAAGGACGTTGTTATCTCTAGTAACTTGAAATTTTAAATTTGTCTCCTTAACTTGAATATGCCTAGAGACATGTGATTTTCCATAACCACTAGGATAAATTTACCTAGTAGTTTGATAGTACGCTGCAAGAGGTTTTGATATTGAGATTACCTGTGTACTTGTGCTTGTACAAGAAGATTTCATATTTCTTTATCATAAAAGAAAAAAAATTGGACTTTATTGCCTAAAAAAACAATATAGATACTGAGCTACTTGGATTTGTGCAATGACTGGTTTTGTTGAAGTCTTTGTATGAAATATGCCCATGTTCTTATCTTTGAATGGTTATGCGATTAAGCTGTTGTATGCTGTAATTATAAACTTCTGTCTACCTTTGGTTTCATTTTTTAGAACAAGGAATTATTTCAAGATTTGGCTCCTTCCCTGTGGAATTCTTTTGGTACTATTGCTGCACTTATACAGGTATGCCTAATTAATTTATGTTTGTTTTTTTTTTCTTTTTTTTTTCTATTTTAGAAGAGAGAATTATTTCAAGATTTGGCTCCATTGTTGTGGAATTCTTTTGGTACTATTGCTGCACTGTTACAGGTATGCACTTTATAATTGTCAATTTATTCTCATTGGTTTTATTTTCTGCTCTC
The DNA here is from genome assembly GCF_001633185.2 of Quercus lobata. Classification (NCBI taxonomy): domain Eukaryota; kingdom Viridiplantae; phylum Streptophyta; class Magnoliopsida; order Fagales; family Fagaceae; genus Quercus; species Quercus lobata. Next base: position 24,287,167 of record NC_044912.1, on the reverse strand, counting down.
TCTGTCTCTCTCACCCTGTTTTTCACAGTTGTCATAAATAAATCTATCTTAGCATCTTATGTATTTGGGATTATAAAATAGTTACCTCAAAATTTCTTCCAAGTTTGATAGCAAAATTTGATGGTTTCTGCTATCATACATAATTTTGCCAAGCCGTTACTGTATTTCCTGTTTACGATCATTAGCTGACAAAAGTAAGGGTGAATATCAATAAGTGGGGTGGGAAGGTATGACAGAGGACTAAGGCTGAATTATCTATGTTTATTGTTTTAAGATTATACTGCAGTTGGGTAGTTGATTTAAATGGTCAATCTTTATTGTCACCTCAGTTGCGGTTGTATATATCGATTTATTTGGGTAAAAATGTGTTTCAAATTGTTCCCCCCCCCCCCCCCCCTTTTTCTTCCCTCTTTAATAAGGATTTAACATGTCAATTTGTTATCAATGAAAATATTTCATTGTGTATGTTGTCGTTATATATTTTGCCTGTACATATTTCATGTATATTGTTTGTCATTATATATAGATGTTTTCAGTGAAAAAGCAAATTTATTTATTTGCTCTTGTGATTATGTATATTGCTTGCTTCTTTCTAGAAGTTGAATAATCCAAAATTGGATTTACTGACAGGGGATTATGATGTCCTTTCCATGATGTTGAGCCTTTTTCTACTTGCAGGAGATAGTTTATATATACCCTGTATTGTCACCACCAAATCTAACTCCTGCACAATCGAATAGAGTTTGCAATGCTCTTGCACTTCTTCAGGTAAAATGTTTTCCACTAATTTTGGTTTGTCAGTATTGTATGGACTTTATTTTTCATTTTCTTTGAGCTGACAAATGTAACATGAGCTTTAAATACTGATTTTTGAGTTGGATTGTTCAATTGTGATGATGAAGCACCTTTGACTTGATTAAATGTCAGTGTACATAATGTGGTCCTCACCCCTCACCTTAAATGGATCGAGAAGACTATGCCAACAAGTTGTTAGAGGAAGTAACTGATTGTTGTAGGTGGTTGAACTGTTGTTGCTTATTGCATAAGACCATATGATTAATATTTTGACAAACAATTCTACAGAATGATAAACTCCCTCTTCAATGAACAACTTGTGCAATTGTAAAGTTCTTCTGCATGTATTGCTGTGAATTTTGACAAAATATGTTTTGGTTTTCTGTATTTTAGATATGATAGCCATGCCACTTTTTTTTTTTCATTCCTCCCTTGCTGTGGACATGCTTAATCTCTTAGACGAAAAATGTATATTGCAATTGTTGCTGTTTATTATTAAATCTTTATATATAGGTCATGCTGATGCTTTGTGTTCTTTTCATTTTTTTCTTACAGTGTGTAGCCTCTCACCCTGACACAAGGATGTTGTTCCTCAATGGTAATTTATTGATATCTTTAACATGTGAATACCTTTTTAACCACTTCAGTCTGGTCTTATATTCTTGATGCAATTGCATAACATGTGAGAACAAAATTATTTGTTTTGCTTCTATGTGGAAGTCTTTAATAGTGTTATATAGAAGTTACTTCATTTGCATTTTCCACATGTTGCATACAAAATGACCAATCCCAGTAGTATCTGGTGTACCCTATAAACGAGATCAACTATTGTTAAATTATGGGGTGCAGCTAAGCTGATGGTTGGGTTGGAAAATGATTGGGGGATGGGCCATGGATTTTTTTTTTTGGGGGGGGGGGGGTGGTTGGGGCCTGTAACTTCTCTCTTGTTAGTCTTATTAGATAATATTTTTGTGATGAAACCCATAATAAAAGTTTATTCTTCCTTTCTGCTAGTAGTTTCTTTCTTCCACTTACGTAAAAAAAATTCCTTCCACGAAGGTCATGTGTCCAATTTTTAGGGTGTGACGGTTTGTGACTGAATGACTGCTACAAGGTTATATATATTCTCACTATTGATAATGTGATCAAGAAGGCCTTAACTTTAATAGGCTGGTGCTGCTTACGTTGGTGTAGCGGGGAAACAGTGGATCATGTATTGCTATACTGCAAGTTTACTTATGCTTTGTGGGGTGAAGTTTTTATCATGTTTGGTGTCCAGTGGGTGATGCCTTTTTTGAGTGGTGTTGGGTTTGGGGTTTTACTCATTGTACTTCTATATTTGAGTTTCATTCTGCTCTTAGCTTTGATGGTTGATTGATGTAGGACAAATTCTGGGAATTGTTTAGATGTGTTTGTGGTGGGCTTAGGGTTAGGAGAACTTGTAGATCTAGGTTTAAAATTGTTAAAGAAGGGTTATAGGATTGTGTTAGGAAATGAAAAGTGGTTTGATGAGTTATTTAATGGCTATTTGGTAAAAGAAAGCAAGTGGGGATTTAGGGTTTTGATAGTTAAAAGAAAAGGGTTGAACTTGGGGTTGTAAGGAAGAAGGAAAAGGGAGAATTTTTGGTGTTCAAGAGCTGTATGAACAGCATCCGTGAACGGCAACTTTAAAAAGAGAAGAAGAAAAGAGAGAGGAGAAAAAGAGAAAAGATCCAACAAAGTCCAATGTCCCTCTATGCTCAAAACATTGCAAAACTTGAACATCTTGTACATGGAACCTTTTGCTTATAGTAAATTAATAATGTACACCATTATTGCTTAAAAACTAAAGAAATAGAGAAAATTTTGACCTTTTATTCATAAAAAGATTATCTGCTGGCACGTTCATAAGAGTCACATGTTATGATTATTTATGGACAGGTTTCAAGAAATGATTCTTTCAACTGACCCTTTTTTCCTTTGCAGCTCATATACCATTGTATCTGTACCCCTTCCTTAATACAACAAGCAAGTTAAGGCCATTTGAGTACTTGAGACTGACTAGCTTAGGTGTCATTGGTGCCTTAGTAAAGGTATTTCATGCTTGCTGACATTGTTTGAACTCATGGTCATTCTTGTTTTATTTCAGTTGATAGTGATATGTGATTTTGGAGGTGTATGATTGTATCATGTTCAAACAGATATTAAATTCTGAATAGAATATTGACATCCAATTCTTAGCTAGTACTTAGGCATAATGCAATATGATATCTGAAAATAAAAAATATTGTAACCTAATGTATGCCTTGGCCCATATCGATGAATTTCTTGCACCCAATGCTTGGATGCTCGCTTAAGTGCCAATTTGGTGTGACTTTGATGTTTGAAATCCATTTATTTTCTGCTCAATCCACAAATTGAAAGATGAAAAGAAAAGGAACTATTCAACCATTGGTTTTATTAATCTTGGGCAGGACTGAAGTAGATTTTAGGAGAAAATTTAATGAGACAAAGAAAACGGCTGTACAAAACGGTTACATATTTGATTTTTCTATAAGCAATTTAGATGGATTCTTGTGATTATGATGGAGCTGATAAAGAATAACCTATATTATGCTCCATTTCATTTATTTTATTTCAGATATTCTTCATCCCTAAGCCCTAAAAAAAAATCAGATATGTTTTGTATATAATTGATTGTTAGCCCTATCCTATATTGTTGGTTCTCTATTCCATTTTGGGGAGTCCCAAAAGATAGCCATCTTTGAAAAGTCAATGGGTACAAATATTGATAACTTTCTTATCATTTACTTTTAAAAAGTCAATATCCCTCTTTTATTAGAGTTTAAATTAATGAGTGTAGATTTGGAAATGAATACTTTTTATTTGAAAGGCAATGCATTTTATGATGTTCCCCAAAAAAGTACAATTTTCTAAACAAAACCACCAATATGGGATAGAGGGAGTTTCATATTAATACCTAGTTGCAGTTTTGCTCATACTCCCCCTTTTTGTGTACACCTCTCTCTCTCTCTCTCTCACACACACACACACACACACACACATAGATTGATATATTGTGTATCATAGTAACTAGCATTTCTATGCCATTGCTCATATATCTGTTACTCTTTGACTCTTTTTTTAAAGTGCTCTTTCTTTTTCTCTTCCCAGGTTGATGATACAGAAGTTATCAGTTTCCTCCTCTCAACAGAAATCATTCCACTCTGCTTGCGCACCATGGAAATGGGCAGTGAATTATCAAAAACAGTTGAGTTTCCTGATTTATTTCTCTAGACTTCACTAACTAGACAGTCTTGAGCATGAGGTGGCATTTTAGAGTTTAAAAACACTCTGCATCTCATTTGTTCCTGACAGTCTTGGCATACTGCACAGATGGCATATTGAAAATCAATGAAAACCAAAATTTGTTCCCTTTTTCTTTTCATTTTAATTTATTATTTCTACATTAATCTTTTTCTCTGATGGGTGTTGCTGCCAAGCTGCACTGGAGGCACAGGTTTTGGATTACCTATGAAACTTTTAAGTGATGAAATATATGCCAGAAATGGACACACATTTCTTGCTCATCAACATTTCTAACTGTTTAAGTCGGTCATTCAACTTGTCATCTTGTCATCTTTTGCCTAATTAACAAGGCCATGTCCAAAGTACTTGTTATCATATTTTAAGGTTCTTAAATGTCTGACAAGTTTTTTGATGGCAGGTTGCAACATTTATAGTTCAAAAAATTCTGTTGGATGATGTGGGCTTGGATTATATCTGTACCACAGCAGAACGGTTTTTTGCTGTAGGTAGAGTTTTGGGGAACATGGTTGCAGCCCTTGCTGAACAACCCTCGTCCCGTCTTTTGAAACATATTATTCGATGCTATCTTCGTTTGTCTGACAATCCAAGGTTGGTTAAATAGATTGCAATTCCAGTTCTCAAATTATGCTGCCACATCCTTCTCCTGCGTAGATTTCTTCTTTCTCAAAATTTTTTTTTAAGGGAAATGTTCTTTGATTTTTATGTTGCAGGGCTTGTGATGCATTAAGAAGTTGCCTTCCGGACATGTTAAGAGATGCTACCTTCAGTAGTTGCCTCCGTGTAAGTCCACCCCCCACCCCACTCTCACTGATTTCATTCCTAAAGTAGGTTTTTTTATTTTGTGAAGTTGTCTTGAGAGTCTTGTGGAGAAGGTTAGTTTTTAGCCTTGTATGTATTATTTTCAATTGAGCTTTATCGGTAGCTATGATTGTGAACACAAACGCAATTATCATGTTTTGAATGGACATGGTAACACCTTTTGTCTTATACACAGGGACAATGACTAAGTATGTTATCTTTCTAGTTACCTTTAAAGAAAAAGAGGGTGGTTAGTGTACCTGCATTCAGGAAAAAAGCATAGATGGCAAAACAATTGGGAGAATTTGACTGGTTGCTAGTTTCTTGACCAAAAGCAAATCACTTAATTCTGCTTATGTTTATTTTTAATTTTACTTCTCCCTGTTGTTTGCCTGTTTTCCAATTTCATGATTTTCATTTATGCTTCCAGGAAGATCCCACAACAAGGAGGTGGCTGCAACAGTTGCTTCACAATGTTGGAGTAAACCGGGTTCCTTCACTACAGGCTGGAGCAGGATTTGATCATATGATGGTGAACTAATAAACATTATGCAATGCTTTGTCCGGCTTCTCATATGTTTTGTTTTTTTTTTTTTTAAATCCCTGCTCTAGATTGGGTAGCATAGGGAGAGTCACCTATCTATCTTTTCTTTGTTTTTTGATAACCGTTTATCTCTCTAATTTAATTTAATGCTCTAACTATGCGATTTTTAACTTGTAATTAGTGAAACGGAATCCAGTTTGATTATCTTTGTTAGTCTGTAAGTCTTCTATGTAGTTCTTAATGAATGTTGTGGAAAAAAAAATTTCGGCTGTTAATTTATAAGCAAGACATACAGTCTCTCTTAACAAAGTTCTGCTGGTCGGGTTGTGGATTATAAACCCTACAAAGGCTTTGTCTATTGAATCTCCTTACCTGCTTGTCAGATTTCAGCGTAGCCTTTCCTGCCATTCTCCTTCACCCCGAACAGAATAATTTAAGGGGCCTAACCAAGAATGCTTCATTCCGTTTAGCTTATTGAGATTTTTTGCAATTGCTCTTCCCTCATGGGAAATAAAAATAACTATTGTACATCTCTTTCTATCCCGATGAAGTGGCATGTTTAATGTTTATATATCGTGATTGGTATATAATAATTAAAAAAAAAATAGTGTTGATAGTTGGTTTATGTGAAAAAGATTTTACATCAATAATTACTTATGATCTTAACTAATTGGAAGACGCCAACTTGCAAGTTGAAAGACTCTAACTTAGGTTGTTTTCTATCTATTTTTTTATTCATAAAAAAATAAAATAAAAAACCTGTGATCTTAACAATTTTTAGAAAGGGAGTTGCGAAAGCATTATTAGCAATTAATATATGAATTAAGTAATGAATTGGGAAATGCTTATTCATTCTTCCTGTCCAAAACACTAAGACACCACATGTTAAGGGATTAGAGCATTTCCAGGAGAGTTAAACTTCATTTTGTATGTGTTTTTTTAATTATACCTTCTAATAGATTCTCTAGCTATTTTCTATCCCATTTAAACATTGTTTCTTTAATCTTCCTTTGTTATTTTTATTTTTTATATATATAATATTTCTATATTAATTCCTAATGGTTATATTATTAAAATCTCCCCCAATAGTCGTATTTCTCAAGGAAATTTTTCATTTAACTTGATTTTAGCAACTATTTTATTAGTTAGCAGATTTTTGAAATATTTTAGTAAACTAGCATTTCGAGCCTTAGAGGCTTGAGTTCAGTGAATAAAATTTGATTCTTAGAGACTCAAGTTCTAAGTTGATGTGGAAGAAAAAATCCACGTAGAACTCGAGTCTCCTCACACCAGTAAAACCAATAAATTTTCCATCTCTGGGAACCTCTCACCCAACTCCTACATTCATTCTTCTCAAAAACACCAGGTTCCATTGCCTTCATTCTTCATCCCAGCCATTGCCTACGTTCTACTCAAAACCCCCAAGAACCACTGCCATTAACCTTCTCAAAAACCCTAGACTTCGATCTTTTGGGCATGGATGTTGATGCTTGCTTAAGAAGAACGAAGCAATGGGTAGGGCGTAGGTGTTGATGGTTGCTTAAGAAGAATGAAGTAGAACAATGACAACATCTTTTACGGAACTCGAGTCTCTAAGGCTTGAGTTCTACATGGATTATAATTCTCAAGCCTCTAAGACTCGAGTTATTTATGGAACTTGGGCCTTCAAAGCTAAAGATACTAATTTCCTAAATAGTTTGAAAAACGTGCCTACTAACTAAATAATTTCTAAAATTGTGTTAAATGACAAATTTCATCCATATTTTCCAACCAAATTATGTTAATGTTTATATATTGTGATTGGTATATAATAAAAAAAAATAGTGTTGATAATTGGTTTATGTGAAATAGATTTTACACCAATCATTACTTATGACCTTAACTATCTGGAAGATACCAACTTGCAAGGTGTTACTATGGTTATGCTCAAGTGAAACACGCTAACTTAGATTATCCTCTATTCATTTTTTCTATTCATAAAAAATAAAAAAATAAAAAACTTGTGATCTTAACAATTTTTAGAAAAAGAGTTCCAAAAGCATTATTAGCAATTTATATATGAATTGGGAAATACTTGGATACAACGTTTAGATGGTATATTTTTCATTCTTAAAATAAATTCAAAACTGTAAGACACTATACGGTAAGGGATTAGAGCATTTCCAAGAGTTAAACTTACTCCATTTTGTATGTGTTTTTCTAATTACACTTTCTAATAGATTTTATCTCTTTTCTATCCTATTTAAATATTGTTTCTTTAATCTCCCTTTGTTATTTTTATTTATTTTTAATATTTCTATATTAATTCTCAATGGTTATATTTTTAAAATCTCCCCCAATAGTCATATTTCCAAGGGAAGTTTGCCATTTAACATGATTTTAGCAACTATTTTGTTAGTTAACAATTTTTTGAAATATTTTAGTAAACTAGCATCTTATGCCTTGAGGCTCAAGTTCTAAGTTGACGTGGAAGAAAAAATCCACAAGAAACTTGAGTTTTTGAGACTCGAGTTCCTCACACCAACAAAATCAAACCCAACAAAATTTTCCCATCTATGTGAAACTCTCACCTAACTCCTATCTTCGTTCTTCTCAGAAACATCAAGAACCATTACCTTCGTTCTTCAACCCAGCTACTGCCTTCATTCTTCTCAAAAACGCCAAGAACCACTGCCTTCGATCTTCTCAAAAACCCCAAACTTCGATCTTCTGAGCATGGGTGTTGATGGTTGCTTGAGAAGAATGAAGCACAAGAATGACAACACCTTTACAGAACTCTCTAAGGCTTGAGTTCTACGTGGATTACAATTCCACATTTATGTTGCCAGCATATAAAACTTGAGTTTCTAAGACTCAAATTCTTCATGGAACTCCAGCCTCTAAAGCTCAAGATGTCAATTTCGTAAATAGTTTAAAAAGTGCTTACTAACAAAATAATTTCTAAAATTATGTTAAATGATAAATTTTCTCCATATTTTCCAATCAAATTTTACAAATAATTATATTTTTCAAATCTCCCAACAATCGTATTTCTCACCTGTCTTTTTTTATTGGCTAAAATGCAAAACTGACCCTCCAAGTTTCACCAAAATTCATTTCAATCCTTTAACTTTATCTTTTGTCAATTCAGTCTTCTAAGTTTCAAAAGTTTTCAATTCAAGCCTTCCATTTGATTTCATCAACTGCACTATTAGTTTCATTTATATATTTAAAAATTTGTTAATTTCTCCATTTAAAAAATCCATAAGAATTAAATTAGCATAAAAATTATATTTTGAAGAAACAAATGTTTTAAAAATAGAACTTGAATCTCTCTCTTGGTTCTCTTTTTATAATTTGAATCTCTCACACACTATATCTCTCTCTAGGCTGGATCTTGGAGCTTCTTTCCAAGCGTCATTCATGGCCGACCACCAAGCTCAACCGCTCGCCGCTTCTCACTGGTCATTGTCCGACTATTGTTGCTTGGCAGTAGTCATCTTTTTCTTAGCTCAGTTCGACTAGGCCAATCTCCTTTCTCGTCAAACCCTCATCAGAGTTCCAACCCACCGCTAGGCTGTTGTATTTGGTTGGTTTTAGAATTTTTTGGATTTGGCGAAAAATCCAGTGAGCTATCTCTCCGATGAGATCTAGGTCTCTAAATTTTTTCTCTCTAATCTAATCTAGGTCTCCTTGGATTCTCTTTCTCTGATCTGATTTGGTTTTGCAAGTTTAGTTTTAAGTCAAATTTGTTCTTATTTCTGATTTTGTTTGTAAAAACTAGATGAACCCTAAAATTGTAAAACCTAGATAAATTGGTTCATTGGTGAATAAATAGCGAATTTGTAAATTGTATGTAGTATTGATGGTTGACGTTGGATCCTTTTGTTCAAGTTTGATGTGCTTTTTTTTATTTTCCTCTCTGAATTTGTGTATTGAAATTTTGTATTTGGATGCCATTTTTGGTTGTAATCAATGTAAAGACATTTTTTGTTTGTTTGTGTGTTGGGTTTGTTATATTTCTGGGATTTCTTAATTTTTTTTTAATAATTAAATTAGTTTTTTTGATTTTTTAATTTAAAAAATTAAAGAAGGGATACACTTAACGGTAAAGCATTAAGGAAGTTAGTCGAAGGCCTGAATTGAAAACTTTTGAAACTTAGAGGATTAAATTAATTGAAGATAAAATTAAAGGACTGAAATGAATTTTGGTAAAACTTATAGGCTCAATTTTACATTTTAACTTTTTTTTTTTTTAATATAATTTTTTTGTTTCATGTTCATATATTTTTTAAAATGTTCAAATTTTTTACAACAGTTATATTACAAAACCGCGAAAGAAAGTATTGTACCAGATTTATAACAGCCGTCTCAGACTCACTGAACAAACAATTTCATGTCCCGTGTCCTTGACTCAAACTCAAAGAAAGCTCGCGTCTCAGACATTCTCTCTCTGCCACGTGCCCTTTTCTTACATGAGTTCAGTAAAAGGTCACCGCCTTACGCAACAAAAAGCGCGTCCCACCACGCGCTGTTAATCCTATTCCTATAACTGTTCATATTCATACCTCAGCTAGGACTCTCCTGAAATTGTAGGAAGTTGAAAGAATTAAGAAAGAAACTATATAGAGTCCCTTTTTCCATAAAAGCAAAAAAGCCAATAACGATGAACGCAATGGATTTGGATCCTCAGCCAGATATCCTCACACACTGGTGCACCGATCTCTACAATCTCCCTATGCCCTCAATCTCACCTTTCCTCTACACAATCCCCACCGCCACCTCACTCTCCTCCTCCTCCTCCTCCTCCTCCTCCTCACCGCCGTCCACATCCGGTGGTGCTTCTGATGACATGGAATCTTCTATAAGATCCGTGGAAGAAATCCTCTCCTACAGGTTCAAAAACAAGTCGCTACTAAAAGAAGCACTCACTCACTCCTCTTACAACAACGGCGAGTCGTTCAAGTCCTACCAGCGCCTCGAGTTCGTCGGCGACGCCGTGCTCGGCCTCGCTATCAGCAATTACGTCTTCCTGGCTTACCCTAACCTCGAGCCTGGACAGCTCTCGTCTCTACGCGCCGCCAATATCAGCACCGAGAAACTCGCTCGCGTCGCCGTCCGCCATGGACTCCACCGCTTTATCAGACACAATGCTGCCTCTCTTCATGATAAGGTCAAAACAAAGCTTCCAACTTTTTTATTTTTTTTAAAATTTATTTATTTATTAGTTACTTTTTGTCGTTTTAATGTTTTTTTTTTCTTTTATTTTCTTAGGATTAGTTATTTTTCGTACGTTATTCTGAATTTTTTTTTTTATTTATAAGACGTTATTCTGAATTTATTGTCGACTACAATGCTTAAAGTCATTGGTTAGCCAGCGTTTAATATTACAGTTTTTACTTAACTGAGAGAAATTTTGTGTATGTGTTTGTATGTATGTATTAATTTTTGTTCTTGAATTTTGGTCCAAGTTCAAGTCCCTCGGGTTGTAATTTTTTTAAAAATCAATGCTAGAGACAATTTTATTTTTTCAAAACCTTTTTCTTTACGATTTATTAAAATGGTAAGTTGAGATTGGAGTAACTCTGCTTTCACATGAATCTACCACTAACATCATTCTATTATACAACCAATCACAACAAACCACATCAGCAATTGTGAAAAACAAAAATTGTCTTTCTAGATTTATTGATTCAATTTTATTTGGGAAAAAAAATAAAAAATAAAACTATACCAATTTTTGTGGTAGAAGGAAGTGCAACTTGAGCTAGAGGGGCTTTAAAAAAATTTAAAAAGTACCAGTCTCCTGTTTCCATTTATCCACACGTAGTTTAAGTTGCATATAGTGTTTAAAAAGTGGCACATTGAAATATTGAGGCGTTGTAGAATAAATTTATGAGCAAAATGATGGAAGTACACAATCAATACAATTATAAAAACAATTTAGGATGGAATTGTAAATTTTGAATGCGGGGATATGAGGAAAGTGTATTTTAAACTATATGTATTCGATTAAACAATTTTCTAGATGTGGGAGAGGATGGTTGTGTTCATAAACTTTTTGTCTTCTTTGTCACTAGAAATTTTAGGTTTTGAGTAATGAGTTTTTAGTGAGCTTTTTTTATGGTGGAATTTGTCTTAAGGAAAGTGTATTTTTTTGGAATCATGACAGATATTGTCTCTTATTTGTTTGGTGCAAATAACTAAATATTTTATGACTATGGCAGTGGATGCTTATATTTTTCTAATAAAAAAGCAATGAATTGAAGGCATCCTTTGAATGTGAATAAACAGTGTGTATGACTCTTTAAGAGTTTATAAGTGAATTTTCTGATGAGGATCCGTATATTTTGGATTTATTTTTGGTTAAAATTTGTTTAGAATTTGGGCAAAGATTGGTTCTTGATTTGTTCTATGCAAATGGTTTTGTGTTATTTCTATAGGTTAAAGAGTTTGCTGATGCGGTCAGTCAGGAGGACGATACAGTTGTATATGGCGGATCAGTAAAAGCCCCAAAGATTCTTGCTGACATTGTGGAGTCTGTGGCAGCAGCTGTATATGTTGATCTCAATCTTGACCTACAACAATTATGGGTGGTGTGTATTTAACTCATCTTTTCTTATTTGTCAAAAATGATTTGTCTTTTTTATTATCTTGTTTTGGACTTTTAGTGTCTATCTCTATGTTGATATAGAATTCATCTTTGGTTGTTTTATATTTGAAGATCTTTAGGGCTCTCTTGGAACCTATTGTCACACTTGAAGACTTGCAACAACAACCACAGCCTGTCACAATGTTGTTTGAGTTGTGTCAGAAGCAAGGGAAGCAAGTTGACATTAAGTTTAGGAGGACTGGGGCAAAGAATGTTGCGACTGTATATATTGATGGTAAGTTTATTGCCTTAGGTTCTTCTGAGAAGAAGGAAACTGCAAAGCTTAATGCAGCAAGGCAAGCTTTGCTCAAGTTATCGGAATCTATACCCACTAACGTTGGGAGGTTAGATTTTTCTTTTGGGCTCAATAAGTCATTTGAGATTGATGGAGCGAAGCAAAAGTTACATGAGCTTTGTGGCAAGAAAAAGTGGCCTAAGCCTATTTACAGGTATGAGCTTCTTTATTATGAGCAGTGACGAATTAGAGAGTATATATATATTTGTGTGTGTGCCTCCAGTGTGTGTGAGTGTTCTGAATTATTTGATGACATGCCTGTTAATTTTGTGAGTTGAACCACAATTATGCCTTCTGTATTCTCTCTCCCCCTCCCTCCCTCCTCTCTCTCCCATAGTTTATGATATAGAATTTCATAAGGATGGTATGGAATGTTTTGAAGAGCTAGATTACTGGGTTTACAATGACTGGAACCAGGAATACTGATCTCTATGACATGTCAAATGAATATAAACTAGTAGGCTTTGTAGTTTGTTCTATTGGCTTGTGGGCACTCACACCTTCATTGCAGTGTTTAATTTTGCAATGAAATGCTTTTTTTAAATCTCCTCCATGTGTGTACTGTCAAACCACCACCTATTTTGGATATAAAAATTTTTCATTGCCTTTCTTCTTCTCAAGTATTCACTGTTTTTTCAAATTCTCACTTTCATATCTATATCGTAAGATATTGAATCTAAATGTACTTTTGCTATAACTTGCAGCCTTGAGAAGGATGAGGGTCCACCACACGACAAGAAATATGTCTCATCAGTTAAAATACCAACAGTAGATGGTGTTTTATATATAGAGGGAGATGAAAAGTCAAGAGTAAAGGAAGCACAAAATTCTGCAGCTTCCTTGATTATCCGTGCCTTACAAGAATCTAATTATCTATGATATAGAGGGGCTTTTTTCTTATTTATATTTTGGACAGCTGCACACAGTTTTGCATATTTATCAAGAGCTAAATTTGTTGATATTATTGTGATTCCATAATATTTTTGTCTGATGAGATCAGTATTGTAATTTGTACATATGGCATACTGAAAATCAATGAAACCCAAAATGTGTTCCCTTTTTTGTTTTTGTTTTTTTTCATTTGAAGTTATTATTTCTACATTAACCTTGTCTCTAATGGGTGTTGCTGCAAAGCTGCATGGGAGGCACAGGTTTAGGATTACCTATGAAACTTTTTAAGTGATGAAATATTTTCCAGAAATGGACACACATTTCTTGCTCATCAACATTTCAGTCATTCAACTTGTCATCTTGTCATCTTTTGCCTAATTAACAAGGCCATGTCCAAAGTACCTGTTATCATATTTTAAGGTTCTTAAATGTCTGACAAAGGTTTTTTGATGGTAGGTTGCAATATTTATAGTTCAAAAAATTCTGTTGGATGATGTGGGCTTGGATTATATCTGTACCACAGTGGAATGGTTTTTAGCTGTAGGTAGAGTTTTGGGGAACATGGTTGCAGCCCTTGCTGAACAACCCTCATCCTGACTTTTGAAACATATTATTCGATGCTATCTTTGTTTGTCTGACACTCCAAGGTTGGTTAAATAGATTGCAATTCCAGTTCTCAAATTATGCTGCCACATCCTTCTCCTGCAGAGATTTCTTCTTTCTCAATTTATTTTTTTCTAAGGGAAATGTTCTTTGATTTTTATGTTGCAGGGCTTGTGATGCATTAAGAAGTTGCCTTCCAGACATGTTAAGAGATGCTACCTTCAGTAGTTGCCTCCGTGTAAGTCCACCCACCCCCCGCTTGCTGATTTCATTCCTATAGTAGGTTTTGTTATGTTGTGAAATTTTCTTGAGTCTTGTGGAGAAGGTTGGTTTTTAGCCTTGTATGATTTTCAATTGTGCTTTATTTGTAGCTATGGTTGTGAACCCAAACGCAATTATCATGTTTTGAATGGACATGGTAACACCTTTTGTCTTAGACACGGGGACAATGAGTAAATATGTTATCTTTCTTGTTACCTTTAAAGAAAAAAGAAAAAAAAAAAAGGTGGTCAGTGTTTCTGCATTCAGAAACAGAATCCGATTTGATTATCTTTGGTATTCTGTAATAAGCAAATTATGTGTCTTCTATATGGTTCTTAATGAATGTTTCGGAAACAAGAATTCGGCTGTTAATTTATAAGCAAGACATACAGTCTCTCTTAACATAGTTCTGCTGGTTGGGTTGTGGATTATAAACTCTACAAAGGCCTTGTCTTTTATATTTCCCAACCTGCTTGTCAGCGTATTAGCCTTTCCTGTCATTCTCCTTCACCCCGAACAAAATAATTCAAGGGGTTGGACAACTTGAAGCAAGAATGTTTCATTCCATTAAGTTTATTGAGATTTTTGCAATTGCTCTTCCCTTGTGAGAAATAAGTAACCATTGACATATCTCTCTGTCTCTCTGTCTCTCTCTCTAAGGTGACATGTTTATATATTATGATTGTTATAAAATAAAAAAGTAGTGGTAATAGCTGGTTTATGTGAAAAAGATTATACATCAATCAGAACTCGTGATCTTAAAAAGTTAAACAAGTTATGAAAAACATTTGCAAAAACGTTCTTAGCTATCAATGTATGAAGTAATGAATGGACAACTGTACTTAGTGTGCGTTTGGAGTGCGTCTACATTTTCTTTTTTTCTTTTTTCTTTTTTTGAAGCTTGTTTCAATGTTGAAACACACTTCTAGTGGGTTTCGTGCACTGTTCATGAGACTCATAAACCTCTTTTTTTCACTAAAACTTTCATTAAAAATGGATCCCACAACACTATTCACACATTTAAAAATTATTTTGTTACAGTATTTTTAATTTTCAATTTTCAACAAAATAAGTGGTATCCAAACACACCCTTAGAGCATTCATAGTAATGGTACATCACTACCTAAAATCCAAGAAACCTACACCCAAAATGGCAAAATCAATCACCACCAGCAAACTCACAAAACACAGCCACAACCAAAATAAATCACCACCACCACCACCATAGCCAAAATCCACAAAAGCACACTTAAAATCAAACACTACCACCAAACCCACATAGATGGAGAGATAGACAAAAGAGGAGAGAAAAGAGAAAGAAAGAAAAAAGAAAGAACAGAGAGAGAGAGAGAGGTGAAGAAAATAAAATAAAAAAAATAAAAAATAAAAAAAGAAAAGAAAAAGGAAATGAGAGAGAGGAGACATAAGAAAGAAAAAAGAGAGAGTGAAAAGTAAGAAATATTTTTTAATTTGATGATAGAATAAAAAAGAATTATTTATTATCAAACTTAAGCTATAGTTTTATCCCAAAAAAAAGTAAGCTATAGTAGATTGCCACATATAGTAGTTTATTGTAGCTCAATTGTTAAAATATTTAGCAATAGCACCATCAATATTGCTCTAATTTGTTGGGTAGATTGTTAAAAATAACATATTGGCAATTTGAATTTGAATATTGTTTTTAAATGGCATATTTTTAATTCTTCAAATAAATCCAAAACTCAATAAGGGATTAGAGAATGTTAAGCATTTTCTTACTAAATTGGAGTTAAATTTACTTTTCTATTTTTTTCCAATGTGCTTTTTGAAATATTGTTTAGGGTAAATTTCACAAACCTATCCTGAGGTTTGTGATAATACCAATTAGATCCAAAACATTCTAAAACCTACCAATTTAGTCCTCAAAAGACAAATTTGTCCCTAATGGTTTGTTTGGAAGTTTAGAGAGGGAGGAGAGTAGAGGGGAATAGTTATCTTCCACCTTATTTGGATGTTTTTAAAATTAGTAAGAAGAAATTGAGTAATTAGCCCTTACTCTTATTTGGATGTTTTAGAAATTATGATGGAAATTAGAGAAAATGATTTAAATAGACAAATTTACCTCTATTTGAAAATAGACTTACAACATTGGTCTATGATTAATTTGTTAGATTAAATAATTATTTAATCAACATTCTCATTCTATCAAATACTATTAATAAAGGTATAAAACTACTATTAACTATTATAAAACAATTTTTATTATCTAAAAAAAAATTATAATAAAAATAAAAATCCTTCATAAATTTCTTCAATTTCCTCGCATTTCTCACCCATCAAACAAAAAGCTAGCTCTACCTCAGTCTATCATATGACATCCAAAAAGTAAAATTAGAATTCAAAATTTTCTGAGCAACCAAACAAAGACCAAGAGAGAGAGAGAGAGAGATAGAGACTGTGGAGGACGTCGTAAACACGATCGGAGATTTAGAGGAAGGTAGGGGCAGAAATGACAACGTCAGGAGTGATACCATTGCAGCGTACAGACAAGGTGGAGATGAGAGAGAGATCGGCCGGTTTGATCAAGGTGGAGTAGCCCTGGAGCTTGACAAGCTTTCTAGGGCAAACCAAGATGGCTCTGAATTCCAACAAGGTGAACAGTTGGCCGGGTCGGGACCGTGATCTCCACCGTCGTGTCGAAGCACGATGAGTACTCGTCGTTGTTGTCGCTCGCTACGTCGACGGAGACCAGAACCATCAGGATCAGAGTGATGGTCGCAAACGACGTTGTTTGTGTTTGGTGAACCGCCATGACCGATCGCAAATCGAGTGCTTTTTGACTTTTTCTAAATTTGGTGGCATAGCCCCAGAAGAAAGATGTCTCCATTGACGTTGAGGACATCAGTAACAAAGGTAAATAGCATGGCTACATATTAATCTGTTTGGTTACCCAGAAAGTTTGAGCAATAAAATTCAAAAATTTCAAGTTATTAGTTGATTTTTTATTATTTATTTTTTCATTTTCATGGTTTTTCAATAGTTTTTAGTGAAAATGACATGGTTGTTTAGCTTCAGTGTCAGTGAAATAGTGAGATTCAGTTTTTTTTTTCATTCACCTTAAATTTTCTCAGGAAACAAACAAAAATTATTTATATAATCGGTTTGTAATTTTGTTAATTTAGAAAGGGTAAATTGAACTCATTTGGTTAATAATTTATCTACTCTACTCTCTTTTCAAATATCTCCAATTTAGGGGAATTAAAAATAAGGGGGTTAGAGCATTAGAGCATCAGCATTGGAAAGGCTATATGCCAAATGTAAGCTCCTTTTACCATTCAAGCCCAAAACACGCTCAGCAGTTGGAAGGCCATATGGGAAATGCTAATTTTTTTTTTTTTTGGCATATAGCTACAGTATCATCTTAAATGTAAGATGGTACTGTAGCTGAATGGTATAAAAAAAAAAATAAATAAAAATAAATAAATAAAAAAAATTTAATACTCTCTCCTCATTTTTAACCCGGGACTTTCTCTCTCCTCTCTTATTATTTCTCTTCTTTTCTCTCTCTTCCTTCTCTCTTTCTCATTTGCTCTCTGCTCTCTTCAGACCTAAGACCCCGTGGCTTCCTCAACGGTGGAATCGGATGGGTCAGCGTGAGGGCTCCGACGGCTCCGATGGGTTTGAATCGGAGCTCCGATGGCTCCGATAGTGATTCCGACGAGGCATCGGTGGTGGGTTTCTTTGGAGGTGTAGGTTTTGACAACGGTGGAGATTGTGGGTTTTGATGACGGTGGGTCGGTGGGCTGGGTTTGGATCGGCATGAGAGCTCCGATGGGTTTGAATCGGAGCTCCAATGGCTCCGATTGTGATTCCGACGAGGCATCGGTGGTGGGTTTCTTTTGCATGTTTGATTAGGTTTTTTTTTTTTTTTTTTTTTTTTTTTTGGGTTTGAAACTCTTGGATTGTGTTCTGTTTTTGTTTGGTGTGAAGATGAAAGAAAATAAGAGAAGGTTTTGGGTTTTGTTGTTGTTTGCGAACTGTTTGGTTTCCTAGAAAGTTGAGGAAGAACAGAGAGAATAAAACTTATGAATCTTGATTCTTAATCTTTTTTGTCGTGGTTTTTCAAGAATGAAACAGTTTGTTTCAAAGGAGTGATTACCTGTGTTTGTGTGTGTGGTGATGGGTTTGGATAGGTGTATCATAGGTCTCTGTGTTGAAACCAGTGCTAGTCTGCTAGAGGTTGAGGGAGAAAGAGAGGAAAATGAATAGAAAAAGAGAAATAGTAAAAAAGAATAAAATAGAATATTTAAATAAAATGGAGGAAAAAATAGAATTTTGGGATGTTAGGTGTATTGTAAAATTGTATAGTATAATTGATAAAGTAGTTTTTTGGGATAGTAAAATAAGATGAGATAGCAAAACCGGCTGTGAATGCTCTTAGCATCAGGAGATGCTAATGCCATATCTAAGAGCATTTTAGCATGAATGCACCAAATAACCACTGCATCAGGAAATGTCAAAAGGGAGTATTGCAAAAATATTTAGAATTGTGTTACAATACAATTCTAAAGGTAGAATTGTACTGTAGCACAATTCTAAAATTTATAATATTTGTTTATTCCCCATTTTCTGACTCTCTCTCTCACTTTGTTTCTCTTCTCATTCCTCTCTCCACAACGGCGTCTCTTTCTCATCACATCTCTCTCTCACGGTGGGCTATTCTAGCGTGGGTCGTGGGTCCGGCGTGGAGGTGAGACTGGGAAGTCAGATCGGCGTGGTATGGTGGCGATTTCTGGGTACGTTTTCTGGGTTCATGGGTATGCGGCGGCGTGGTATGGTGGTTTGCGGCGGCGTGTTCATGGGTTTTCGGTGTGGTTTGCAGCAGCAAGATCGGTTTGTAACTGGGTTTGTGTAAATTTTGACTTGATTTTTTTTTGTGGGTCATCTTTTGGATTCGGAATTTGCTATTGGTTTGATTTGATTTTGGGATGGATTTTTTTTGTGGGTTCATGGTGGTGGTGGAAGGGGGTGGGGTTTTTATTATGGGTCATATGTGGCTTCATGGTGGTGAAGGTGGGGGGTTGTCGTGGTGATGGTGGTGGCCATGGGTTTCGGGGCTGAGGTTTCTGGGGTTGCCGTGGGGTGGTGGCATGGCCATGGGTTTCGGTTTGGGTATGTTCTTCGTCGTGGTGGTGGTGGTGGCGTTGGCAGCAGGTGGTTGAGGTGATTTGGGTTTTGGATATATTATTTTATTACGTAAAAATATTACTTTAATGTGTTGTATTGTAAAATAAAATTTCGGGATGTTGGAGGTATTGTAAAATGGTATGGTATAAGTAATAAAATGACTTTTTGAGATGGTAAAATAGAATAAGATAGAATTCTCTGATGCTGATGCTCTTAGAGGTAGTTGAAACCCTTCTCCTCATTCCTTAAAAAACTTCTAAACTCTCTCTCCCTTTACTCTACCCTCCCTTCTTTTTTTAAGGCGAAACTACAATATTGGTCCCTCAAGTTTACCCTGTGTGAGCAATTGGTCCCTCAAGTTTTAACTGAGCACAATTGGTCCCTCAAGTTTATAAAATGCGTTGTTTCAGTCCTTTTACTAACTGCCGTTAGTGATGATACTTACGTGGCTAACGGAAAAATGACTTAGCATTTTTTTAAATGACATGGCATTTTTTAAATTAAAAAATTACAATAACTAATTTCCATGTAAGATTTTAGTGACCCAGTTGAAATCAAATTGTAAATTAGAACCCGGTTACAAAGTAAACCCTTTTTTTTTTAGTCTAATTTTGGTTTAACACAAACGCATGACGGCGCCAGGCAGAGAAAGGGGAAGAAGAGATTGACGCTAGCCTATGCGACGTCGCCTCCCTCTGACCTGTCACCGGTGGAGACCCAAGCCATAGCCACCACCGGCGATAGCCAAGCCTTAGTCACCACCGGCGATAGCCCAAGCCTTAGTCACCGCCGGCGAAAGCCAGTGAGCCGTGTCTCTTCTTCCCTCGCACAACCATTGACCCGCCTCCCTCCTCCCATCTTAGGTATTACACTCTTTCCTATGGTATCTCACCTCAATTTAGGTTCATGTATGATTTAGATCCAAAGTTTTTGGGATAATTTGCATCATAGTTTGGTGACCATAAGATTCGGACTTGGTGAATTTAACAACAACGTTGTCAGTGCTCCAATAGATTTAGATGGATTAAAGTCAAAACAAATGCTCAAGGATTGTTTGTTTTTACTTGTTTCATTACTGGTTTTAAAAGTCCTCTTATGTTTCTTTTCTTTTAGTAAGTGTTTATTTCATTTTCAAAATTTTTATGTTATTTTTTTATTTTTTTATCTTGGTTTCACTGCGTGAGGCCTATTCCTTAAGTTATCTCTGGCACTGTTTCTTTGAGTCAAGAGTTGAATGAACCTGTGCTTTCATTCCGTAAGTCTTCTGTCTTCAGCTGAAAGTTTTCGAAGGCCTCAAACACTGCTTCCACCTGTATGTAACATTTGCATATAATTCATGGTCATAGAGAAATATCCTAACCATGTAGTGGTGGACCCTTTGTGTCTATTAGTGAGTTAATACTGCACAAGGAGAAGGACCACATATTGTTTATTGTTTAAATTTTGTTTATTGTTTAAAAATAATAATTCAGCCCTTTACAATGTCACTTTTTAACAGTAAATTCCTTGCTCTTTTTGTAGGAATGGATGACTTTGACTTCACAATCGCTCTTTACTATTGGGGGAAGATTAGGAATAATCCATATAGATACGAAAGAGGGGAGGTAAAGATATACGAAGACAATAATTCCGATGAAATGTCACTTGTCGAGATATGGAATAAGGCCAAAAATTTTGGGTATGGTGAAAATGATGTATTTATGTACAGAGTGCCTACTATGCCATTTGCAGGTGGTTTAAAACCTTTGGAGAATGATGTTGATGTAATGAACATGGTGAAGTTTATTAGAGGTTATAATGAAGTGGAAGTGTATGTTATATTCTTAGATGATTATGAGAATGATATTGGTAATAAGGGAGGTGGTGATAACGAGGATAATTTTAATGAGGGAGACAAAGTAGATGGGGCTGTTAGTGAAGAGGATAGTGCTCATAGGGTTCATTTTTGGATGCAGTGAAAGTGATGATGATGATATGTTTGCACAGTATATTAGCAGTGATGAAATAGCCTCCAAAGTAAAAGGCTTACCTGATGAAACCTTGTGTCTTAGAAAAGAAAAGCAGGTGAAACTCAAAGAGGGGAGAAAGGGAAAGGCTAGTGCATGTGGGGTTAGTCCTAGTAGGGTTGAAGGTAGTGGGGTTGATCCTAATGGTGTTGGCCAAAGTGAGGCTGGTGCAAGTGCTGTTGGTCCTACTAGGATTGATGCAAGAGGTGTTGATCCTACATGGGTTGATGTAAGTGGGGTTAATCCTAGTGCAAGTGCGCTTGTTGCATTTGGAGCTGATAAGGATGAAGATAAGTGGGAGTCAGAGACGTCTGCAAGTCTGGTTAGTTCATCTGATGATGAAACTAGGCGTATATATCCTCAATACCATCCACCAGAATCCTTCTCTGAGGTGCACTTTGAACTTGAGATGCAGTTTGCTACCAAAAAGGATTTCATGGATGCTATCAAACTCTACTCTATTTTCAAAGGGGTTCAAGCCATATAGAACCTACTAATGGGACAGCACCTCCATCACAACCAAGCCATGGAGCATATGCAAGCCAGCATAGTCAAAAAATACCTGTGAGTGATTGCAAGTACATATTTATATTTGTTAGTCTCATATGAAAAAAATCACAAATTTATAGTTAATGTGCTGAAATGAAGCTATAATGCATTTTCAGGTTAGGAAAAGAAATGTCACAACACAAAGTCAGCCAACACCCCAATGTGAAGGAGTCCATCAAAGTCAACCAGTATCTCAGGTTATTATTATTACATTTATATGTTACAACAAAATTGTCTATGTTGTTTCTTTATGGTAAATATCATTGTGCACCTTATCAGGTTGGACCCAACGAAGTTACCAGAAGTTACAGTTTTGGAGTATCAGTAGAGACAATGGCTGCTGCAAGTGAGACATCCAGAAGAATTACAAAATTTTATAAGAATGCACAACTGCAAAAGTGAACAGCGAATGATATTTGTTGTGGTTAAATGTGCAGAAGTGAAGGTGCTTGTGGAGATAAATTTGTATTTTGAAGTGGATGGAACTCTTAGATATTTTTTTGTTATTATTTGAAATAGTTCAAGGATTACTACTATTTGGAACAATTTAAAGTATAGGTTATTTAATGTTACGATTTTGAACATGTTAATTGGTGCAATTTAATATGATGTTTATTAGAAACCTTGTCAAATTATGCAATCAGCTAGTCTTTCATTTAAAATTGATCAATTGTTTAGAGATATTGTTATGCCCTAGAATGGTTTAATTTGCAAGACTCTTGAATGGAAGAGCAAATTCAATATGGAAGAGCATATTGTACAAAACTGTGGCAATCAAATTTCAAATATACCCAACCCAATTTGGTACAAAACTACAGTGAAATCACTGTTGTCTTGACTAAGATTTATACTTTGATGGTCTCATATTTCAAAGAAGGCAGGAGTTTTTATTGAACTTTGCTTTAATCAACAAATTTGGGGTTTTACACGTTGTACCTCTATTTTAGAGTTTCACAATTCTCTTAGTTTTATTGTGTAATTTTTCTTAATCCTGTGTTCATCATTATGAACATAACGTGTTTTTATTTCAATAAAGCAATTCTACTTGCAAAAATAAAATACAATAAGCAGATTAAATTCAATTAATGAAATGAACAAAAGAGGGGGGAGGGGGTAGCAGAGAAAAGGTTAAAAAAAAGTTGTATAAGCCATGGATTCTGCATTTGTCAGTAGGAGAAGTCCGTGAGTTCCTTTTTCAAGTACTTGAAAATGAAGAAGATGGCATAATGAAACATGGAGCACCATCACAAACTAATCAACATTTAGCTTCACAAGGGATTCACTCATCAAAGTTCTGCTTAGATCTTGTTGGTTCCACGCTAGCATCATGTCAGCTTTTTGATGCTGTAGTTAGCATGTGTGTCCCAGTAATAGTTAGTGGCAAAAATATAGAATTTCCTTTTGAAAATTTCATGGACTATAGAAAAATTGCAATATCTGTAGATTCCACCTCTGCTGTAAAGCAGGGATTTTTAGTTACAATGTTGAAAAATGTCACCATAGAAAGGATTCTTGAATACCAGAGAGAGATGAAATTGGTAAGTTTAATTTGCATAATTTTCTGAAATTTTCGTTGTGATAAGGGTACTAAATATTTTTATCATCTCTAATTTTCCATAAAAAGTGAGTGAAATTACAAATATCAAGCAATCCATTTACACATCACTTTTGAGTTCAGAGATACATATATAAAAACAAATGAAATTATATAATAATCCATATCTCTAGTTAAAAATCTTCTACCTTACATGAAAATTTTCCAGTCTCTTAACTACACAAAAGCTAATACATATAAAAAACACATAGGTTTCTAAAATAGAATACCAAACTTCAAAATCCTTCAAAGCTTTTGATACCCAGGAAACACCTCCCTTTGGTCTTTGTTGATACTTCCACTTTAGTTACGGTTCTTACACTTCTCCATGGTCCTTGGAGCTGCAATTAAAGCATATTTCGTAGATCATTTTGAATGTACATTTTTACAACAGAGACAAAAATCGACAATTACACTGACAACAAGTCCATGATGTTCAATCACACTATATATTAAGCTGACAAATTATCACTCTGAATATATTATAATAACACATACCTAGCCCAATTGCCTCTGAGCCCTTCATGATCCTAAGCCTCCTACCGGAGTCGGTGAACATTCTATGACAACAATCAGAAATAAACAATAAGGGAATATATTTATGGTTGGAAATGACAAATCTTCAATAATCCAATGTAAGATATCATATCAGAACATCTAGATCAAGTTGGCAATATCTAAATTAAAGTAGAGAATTCAATGCCAAACCTGTGTTAACATTCACAACTGGTAACATTTGGATAATCATACACAAATAACAAATTTACAATTTTTAACACAAATAACAAATTTAAAGGCACTGCTTT
This sequence comes from Quercus lobata, assembly GCF_001633185.2. Classification (NCBI taxonomy): domain Eukaryota; kingdom Viridiplantae; phylum Streptophyta; class Magnoliopsida; order Fagales; family Fagaceae; genus Quercus; species Quercus lobata. The sequence goes on along the minus strand of NC_044912.1, from coordinate 24,262,919 downwards.
TAAATATTAATCCTTCATGAATTGGTTAGACTAATAATTCATGAACGGTTTTTTCTTTAGAGGACATGATATTACTTGCCCATTGTGAGAATTTACAGCTTGACTTTTTCAGGATTATGACAGTGATAAGGTATTCTCAATCCAAGATGATCACATCAGCCACTAATTGCCTACATTTTACCAAGATATGATAGTAAGGGTGTACTCAGAAGCCTGAATTGGTTTGTGGAAAATAAAGACATTGATTTTGCTAAGTCATTTATATGGTTAGGATATTTCTCTATGACCATGAATTATATGCAAATGTTACATACAGGTGGAAGCAGTGTTTGAGGCCTTCGAAAACTTTCAGCTGAAGACAGAAGACTTACGGAATGAAAGCACAGGTTCATTCAACTCCTGACTCAAAGAAACAGTGCCAGAGATAACATAAGGAATAGGCCTCACGCAGTGAAACCAAGATAAAAAAATAAAAAAATAACATAAAAATTTTGAAAATGAAATAAACACTTACTAAAAGAAAAGAAACATAAGAGGACTTTTACAACCAGTAGTGAAACAAGTAAAAACAAACAATCCTTGAGCATTTGTTTTGACTTTAATCCATCTAAATCTATTGGAGCACTAACAACGCTGTTGTTAAATTCACCAAGTCCGAATCTTATGGTCACCAAACTATGATGCAAATTATCCCAAAAACTTTGGATCTAAATCATACATGAACCTAAATTGAGGTGAGATACCATAGGAAAGAGTGTAATACCTGAGATGGGAGGAGGGAGGCGGGTCAATGGTTGTGCGAGGGAAGAAGAGACACGGCTCATTGGCTTTCGCCGGCGGTGACTAAGGCTTGGGCTATCGCCGGTGGTGACTAAGGCTTGGCTATCGCCGGTGGTGGCTACGGCTTGGGTCTACACCGGTGACAGGTCAGAGGGAGGCGGCGTCGCATAGGCTAGCGTCAATCTCTTCTTCCCCTTTCTCTGCCTGGCGCCGTCGTGCGTTTGTGTTAAACCAAAATTAGACTAAAAAAAAAAAGGGTTTACTTTGTAACCGGGTTCTAATTTACAATTTGATTTCAACTGGGTCACTAAAATCTTACATGGAAATTAGTTATTGTAATTTTTTAATTTAAAAAATGTCATGTCATTTAAAAAAATGCTAAGTCATTTTTCCGTTAGTCACGTAAGCATCATCACTAACGGCAGTTTATAAACTTGAGGGACCAATTGTGCTCAGTTAAAACTTGAGGGACCAATTGCGCACACAGGGTAAACTTGAGGGTAAACTTGAGGGACCAATATTGTAGTTTCGCCTTTTTTTAACTTCCAAATAAGGGCAAAATTTGCCAAACAGTATGATTCTAAAAAAAATTTAGGTGGATGGCATGCATTAAAAGTTTATTAGTTAATTGGACTATTTTTTGGAAATCAAGTATAACAAAATCGACTTCAAGCCAAAATCATCAAAATCGAGTCTAATATACTCAACTTCCTACCAAAAACTAGCTCTGAGATAGATAAAAAGGAAGTCGAGTATAATAAACTCAATTTTGGCTGGAAGTCGATTTTGTTGTACTCGATTTTCAAAAAACAGTCCAACTAATTAATAAACTCTGAATGCCATGTCGTCTGAATAAAATTTTCCCAATATTATATTGTTTGGCAAATTTTGCCTCCAAACAGGCCATTACTTTCTTTTTGTTTCTCTAATCTGTCTCCGTTCCTCTCCCCTTCTCTCTTCTCTCTCACTCTCTCTCTCTCTCTCAAAACCCACCGCCCAACAAACCCATATCACCCAGAGCCACTAGAAAAGCCACTGACCACCACACTCATATCACCCGCACCCACTGCTGCCTAGAAAACCCATTGCCTAGCAAACCCATAACACCCAAAGTTTATTTTAATCCACTTGCCTACCCAACATATTTCACAGCGACAACGGCGGCGACGACACCAACAGCTGCTCGTTTTCCGGTCCCGTCGCCGTGAGATCCGCTTTCGTGTCCGAAACCTCACCGACTCTATCGTCGACATGCGTCTCGGCGAGCTGGCACTGCGGACCAACAAGTCGGTGAAGTCCAGTTCATCGTCGAAGGGAGGACTTTTTAGATCTCTCTCATGCTTTCAGTGACTTCTCTGCTTGTAGCAGCGACATCTCCGGCGAGCTACAGAGGCTCGCGAGCTTGCCGCCGTCGGCGTCGGAGGACAGCAACGGCCAGTCGAGCGAGGTTCACCCTAAGCCTTGCATGGGGTTTTCGCAGAGAGAGAATTTATCTACTGAGATAATCGAGAGCATTTCGCCTGAGGATCTTCAGCCGACAGTGAAGATCTGCATAGAGTGGGTGTGGGTGATATGAGTGTGGTGGTCAGTGGCTTTTCTAGTGGCTCTGGGTGATAAGGGTTTGTTGGGCGGTGGGTTTTGAGAGAGAGATCTGAGAGAGAGAGAAAGAGAAGAGAGAAGGGGAGAGGAACGGAGACAGATTATAGAAAGAGAGAAAGTTAGGGATAAAATTTTTTTTGAGTACTAAACGGGTAGGTTTGAGAATGTTTTGGATCTGGTTGGTATTATTGAGTAGGATTGGAGAATTTAGCCTATTGTTTATAATAAACTCCTTATCTTTTTTTTTCTATCCCATTTAAATACTGTGTCTTTAATCTTTCTTTCTTTGTTTTTTGTTTTTTTGATATTTCTTTATTAATTCCTAATAGTTATCATATTTTTAAAGATAAACATTTTATTGATAATATTTTCATAACAAATTAGAAATAGTTGTTATTGGTTTAAATTTAAATCTATTGTTGAAATTAATTTTTTACTCTAACAATAATAACTATTAACAATAAATCATTGTAAAAAAATGATAGACAAAACATTCCTTATTTTTAAAACCATAGACATGTTTCCCTTTCAAATTTTACAATAGCTAATATTTTTCAAATACCCTAGCAGTCATATTTCCTGCAATCATAATTTTCAAACGTCCAAAATTTGTACGACAGTCATATTACAAAACTGCGAAAGAAAGAATTGTACTAGATTGTAAAGAGCATCCTCAGAGCATTAGCATTGAAAAATGCTAATGCCATATCTAAGTCCTTTTTAGCATTTTATAGCTCAAAATGTACTGCATCAAAGGATGCTAAACATAGATATTGTAAAAAATTTTACAATAGTGCTACAGTACAATTCTATCTTTAGAATTGTACTGTAGCACAATTGTAAAAAAAAAAAATATATATATATATATATATTTTAATCAACCCCGCATTTCTCTCTCCTCCCATAATTTCTGTTATCTTCTCTCTTTTCATTCTCTCTTTCTCATTTGCTCTCTCCGCTCTCTTCATTCTCTCTTTCTCATCTGCTCTTTCCTCTTTCAAACCCAAACATCATCCATCTCTTTCTCATCTGCTTTTTTTTTTTTTTTTGGCTGTGACCGGTGCTTAAAGGAAGTGGTGGGTTTCAAATCCAAATATCATCCATCTCTTTCTCATCTGCTTTTTTTTTTTTGGCTATGACCGGTGCTTTAAAGGAAGTGGTGGGTATGGCTGAGGTGAGTTGTGGGTCACGGAGATCGGAGTGGGCTGAAGTGGGTATTTGGCTGTGACCGGTGTTTTTGGTTGTGGTTTTTGGTTGTGGTTGTGGTTTTGGTTGTTTTTGCCGTGGGTTCGGTGTTTTTGGTTGTGGTTGTGGTTTTTGTGCTTAAAGGGGTTGTGGGTCGTGGTTGGGTCAGGGGTTTGGGTCGTGGTTGGGTTGTGGGTCCGGTGTTTGGGTTGTGGGTGACGGCGTGGGTGTGGTGGTTGTGGTTTTTGGTTGTGACCGGTGTTTTTGGTTGTTTTTGGCTTGGGTCCGGTGTTTTTGGTTGTGGTTTTTTGAATGGGTTTGCTCCGATGGGTTTCAAATAGGCTGGGTTTCAAATCGGCGGTGTGGTTTCTGATCAGTGGCTTGGGTGGTGGGTGTGGTGGCCGTTGTTGGCTCTGGTTTGATGGTTTGTGTGTGTGGCTCTATTGATGGGTCTATGTGTGTGGTTCTGTGAGATGAACCGGTGCTAGAGGTTGAGGGAGGTTGAGGAAAAAAAAAAAACGGTTGGAAAGCCTAGGAAAGTGGAACTGAAAAAAAGTATTTGTTAAAAAGAAATAATAAAGAAAGATTAAATAATAATATTTTAATAAGAATAGAGTTTTAGGATGTGAGAGGTATTGTAAAATTGGATGGTATAAGTAATAAAGTGGTTTTTTGAGATGGTATAATAGTATAGCATAGCATAGCATTTTTCAATGTTAGTGCTCTTAATGATACTGGGCAACTCCATAAAAAGGGTAATATGCTAAATTTTAGCATCAAAACACCAAAATAAAAACTCCATCAAAACTTTTAAATTGTAAAATTTTTGACATACTTGCACAGTGAGCTTGTATCTTGTATTAATACAAGCTCACTGTAGCCTGAATTGTAAAAAAAAAAAATTTTTTATTCTTATATTGGTGAGATGGTTGGCGGTTGTTTGTATTAAGTTGTTTTATTATTATTTTAATGAATAGTTTATATTATTTAAATAAAATGATAAAATATATAAAAATTTTGATGTTTGTTGTATTTTAAAGTGAGATGATATAATAAATAAAGTAGATTTTTGAAGCGTTAAATACTAAAAATTTTAGTATTCTTAAAAAGGATGCTCAACGAAAGAAAGAATTTTACCGAGCGACAACTATGATCTTGGGATCATGTCCTGTGTTCTGACATCCTTGACCAAACCAAACCCCAAACCTGAGCAAATTATTTAAAAAAATCACCACCTCACGCAACAAAACGCGCGTCTATATCACGCGCTTTAATCCTATAAAACTTTCCATACCTCAGCTAGGACTCCTGAAATTCTACGAAGTAGAAACTATAGACATATATTTACAGATACAGAGAGTCCTTTTTCCATATAAAAGTAAAAACCTCTTCACTCCCAAAGCCCAAAAAGCCAAATAATGATGAATGCAATGGATTTGGATCCTCAGCTTGGTATCTCCACACACTGGTGCACCGATCTCTACAATCTCCCTATGCCCGCCTCACCTTTCCTCTACACAATCCACACCACCACCTCACTCTCCTCCTCCTCCTCCTCCTCACCACCGCCGTCCACATCCGGTGGTGCTGCTGATGACATGGCATCTTCGATAAGAGCCGTGGAAGAAATCCTCTCCTACAGGTTCAATGACAAGTCGCTACTAAAAGAAGCACTCACTCACTCCTCTTATAACAACGGCGAGTCGTTCAAGTCCTACCAGCGCCTCGAGTTTGTCGGCGACGCCGTGCTCGGGCTCGCTCTCAGCAATTACGTCTTCTTGGCTTACCCTAACCTCGAGCCTGGACAGCTCTCGTCTCTACGCGCCGCCAATATCAGCACCGAGAAACTCGCCCGCGTCGCCGTCCGCCACGGCCTCCACCGCTTTATCAGACACCATGCCGCCCCTCTTCATGATAAGGTCAAAACCAAAGCTACCAACTTTTCTTTGTTTTTTTTTCTTTTTCTTTTTATAGTTTATTTCTTTATTAGTTTGTTTATATTATCTTTTATTTTTTTTATTAGGATTAATTATTTTTCGTACGTTATTATGAATTTATTGTCTACTGCAAATGCAATGGTTAAATTTATTGGTTAATGCTACAGATTTTACTTTAACTGAAATAAATAAATAAAAGGCTAGAGAGAGAGAGAGAGAGAGAGAGAGAGAGAGAAATTTTGTGTATGTGTATGTATGTGCCAATCACAACAAGCCACATCAGCAGACCTTTCATATGTTTAAATTTTATTGAAAAAATATATATATACAATTTTTGTGGGAGAAGGAAGTGCAACTTGAGCTAGAGGTCATTGGCTTAAAAAAATTAAAAAAGAGAAATACTATCGAGTGCCTTTAAGGCACTAGTTAAGAATTCAATTAAAGAAAGTTTTTAATTAGATTCTTAACCATTGCCCTAAGACTTAAAAAAATTTAAAAATGGAAATGCTAACGAGTGCCCTTAAGGCACTAATTAAGAATTCAATTAAAGAAAGTCTTTAACTAGATTCTTAATCATTGCCCTAAGAGCACTCATTAACATGACCCATTTAAAAATACCAGTCTCCCCTTTCAATTTATTCACATGTCATTTAAGTTGCATAGTGTTTAAAAAGTGGCACATTGAAAGATTGAGGCATTGTAGAGTAAATTTATGAGCAAAATGATGGAATTACACCATCAATACTTTAAAAAAAAAATTAGGATGGAATTGCAGTTTTTTGTATGTGAAGTGTTATTTAATAAACTATACATATTCGATTAAACAATTTTCTAGATGTGGGAGAGGATGCTTGTGTTTGTAAACTTCTTGTCTTTGTTATCACTTGAAATTTTAGGTTTTGAGTAATGAGTTTTTAGTGAGCTTTTTTTTATGGCGGAATTTGTCTTAAGCAAAGTTTTTTTTTTCTTTTTTTGGGGAATGCTGACAGATATTGTCTCTTATTCGTTTGGTGTAAATAACTAAATGTTTTATGACTATGACAGTGGATGCTTATATTTTTCTAATAAAAAAGCAATGAATTGAAGGCACCCTTTGAATGTGAATAAATAGTGTGTACAACTTTTTAAGAGTTTATAAGTGAATTTTCTGATGAGGATCCGTATTTTTTGGATTTATTTTTGGTTAAAATTTGTTTAGAATTTGAGCGAAGATTGGTTCTTGATTTTTTCTATGCAAATGGTTTTGTGTTATTTCTATAGATTAAAGAATTTGCTGATGCAGTCAGTCTGGAGGACGATACAGTTGTATATGGCGGATTAGTAAAAGCCCCAAAGATTCTTGCTGACATTGTAGAGTCTGTGGCAGCAGCTATATATGTTGATCTCAATCTCGACCTGCAACAATTATGGGTCGTGTGTATTTAACTCATCTTTTCTTATTTGGCAGAAATGATTTGTCTTTTTTATTTTCTTGTTTTGGACTTTTAGTGTCTATCTCTATGTTGATATAGAGTTCATCTTTGGTTGTTTTTATATTTGAAGATTTTTAGGGCTCTCTTGGAACCTATCGTCACACTTGAAGACTTGCAAAAACAACCACAGCCTGTCACGATGTTGTTTGAGTTGTGTCAGAAGCAAGGGAAGCAAGTTGACATTAAGTATTGGAAGAATGGGGAAAAGAATATTGCGACTGTATATGTTGATGGTAAATTTATTGCCTCAGGTTCTTCTGAGAAGAAGGAAATTGCAAAGCTTAATGCAGCAAAGCAAGCTTTGCTCAAGTTATCGAAATCTATGCCCACTAACTTCGGGAGGTTAGATTTTTCTTTTGGGCTCAATAAGTCATTTGAGATTGATGGAGCGAAGCAGAAGTTACATGAGCTTTGTGGCAAGAAAAAATGGCCTAAGCCTATTTACAGGTATGAGCTTCTTTATTATGAGCAGTGAAGCAATAGAGAGTATATGTGTGTGTGGGTTCTGAATTATTTGATGATGAGCCTGTTAGTTTTGTGAGTGAACCGCAATTGAGCCTTCTGGATTCTCTCTCCCCCTTCTTCCCTCCTCTCTCTACCATAGTTTGTGATTTAGAATTTCATAAGGATGGCATGGAATGTTTTGAAGAGCTAGATTACTGGGTTCGCAATGACTGGAACCAGGAATACTGATCTCTATGGCATGTCAAATGAACATAAACTATTAGGCTTTGTAGTTTGTTCTATTGGCTTGTGGGCACTCATTTGTTGCAGTTTTTAATCTTGCAATGAAATGCTTCTTCTTTTTTCTTTTTTCTTTTTAATTTTTTCTTTTTTAACTCCTCCATGTGTGTACAGTCAAACCACCACCTATGTTGGATATAAAATTTTCATGCCTTTCTTCTTCTCGAGTATTCACTGTTTTTTCAAATTCTCACTTTCATATCTATATCGTAAGATATTGAATCTAAATGTACTCTTGCTATAACTTGCAGCCTTGAGAAGGATGAGGGTCCACCACACGACAAGAAATATGTTTCATCAGTTCAAATACCAACAGTAGATGGTGTGTTATATATTGAGGGAGATGAAAAGTCCAGAGTAAAGGAAGCACAAAATTCTGCAGCTTCCTGGATTATCCGTGCCTTACAAGAATCTAATTATCTATGATAGTATGATGGTGCTCCTTTTTTAGAATAATATCAATGAAGAACAGTTAGAATGGTTAGATTTAGTTTGGAAGAATATCAGTGAAGAACAGTAAGAATGGTTTGGTTAATGGCTACAGCTAAAATACGTGGAATACTTTATGGTCTTGCAAGTAGACCCATGTGATGTAGGGTTTAAATGAATTATGTTCACTTGATTACTTGGGCATGATTGGTTTGTGCCAGTAGATTTTTAACTAAAATGTACCTATTTAACAATTTAACAATTAACATTAACATTTACCGTATAAAGTGAAAGTTCCGTATGTGTCAGCCACTCGTTGTATGCAACCCAGTTGATTGCTTGCTGTGTCTTATTGCTAAAGCTGCTTGTATTCTTTATGTATCACCCAATCTCATTGTTCCCTATACTGATTAAGGAAGGTACTTTATATGCATCATATGAGCCTTGTATACTTAAAACACAGTTATATTGAAAAGGTTAATCATTCTTTTGCACAGCTACACACGGTTTTGCATCTTTATCTAAAGCTAAATTTGTTGAAATTACCGTGATTCCATAATATCTGTGTCTGATCAGATCAGTACTTAAAATGGTTTAAATATATGACGTTGTTCAATCAATGAAATAAATGCATTACGTTTTATTTTGGAAGTTTTAAAGCATTAGAAATAAACTTTCATGGATACCCTTGTTTCTCAAACAATATGTAAAAAACATGATTGAATGAATCTATGCAAGACCAAAAAAAAAAAATTCTATATGCATTTTTTTTTCCTCTTACTTCACAGGATAATGACATATACCCCAAATCTATTATCCCACAATAAAGCAATTTAGTGTCCAAGAAACTTCATTGCTTTCTCAAGGGTCTCCCTAAACCTTACCAAGTTTATCATCAGGTTCTGCCCGTCAACATATGTAGCTCTTGCAGCATTGTAGCCCTTCAAGAATATAGACATGGGATCAGAAATTACTGGGTGGTCTGGACCATACTCTTTGAAAAGCGAACTCTCCGTTGGCTCAATCTTGTACTCCAAATAATGCATCCCCATCTCTTTTGCTGGTCCACCAAAGTAAGCTGTTGAAGCCCAATCCAACCCCAGTGGCACCACTTGGACCATTACTGCCCCAGCAGGCAAGAACACAGTATTTGTAACTCCAGCACCATGTGCTCCAACCATGACACTACACGAGTTGAGTACCTCTGCAAACTTGTCCAAGTTTGACATCCTATTAGGTGTTGCCACAACAACTTCAAAACCAAGTTCCTCCATCATATCCACCATTTCATCTTCATTCATAAACTTTCTTGTTTTAGGACGAGATATGAGAAGTAGCTTTGGCTTTTCTATATCAGAAACATTCTTTATCTTCAGGTTATATGTTTCTCTTAGGAAATGCTTGAAGTCAAACATGGAATACCCTCCAGGAATTTCTGTAGGATTTAAGGCTAGATTGTCATGGTACTTTAACCCTATAACTGCTCCGGGAAAGCAGTGAACACCTCCATCTTTTGCTGCATTTATCACCTCAAATTTTGACAAGTGGGTTAGAATCTGATTGTATTTTCTGACCCACCAAGGCTTAAAATCAGTGATGACAAATTGTAGGTGGGATTTAAAGTGGTAACATGTGATGAATAAGGGGATGATGAGCTCATTAAACTCATGAAATAGGTTGCCTGTGAAGCCACCAGAGGAGAACACAACAGCTGGGACATCATGAGTGAATTGACAAGCAGGTAAGCTAGCATTTCCATGAAGTATTTGCACAGGTGAGACTTGTACCATAGCCGTCTCATCCTCTTTCCTAGCATATGGTCTAACCGTGTGATTAACTTGGACTTGAGAGGATTGTAGGTAAGCAGTTAATGCATTGTTGTCAATTATAACTGGTTTTTTTGCGACACATACTTCTGAGTGAAGGTCAGAGTGGCAAGAAAAACCAGTAGTTTCAAGCTGAACTCGATCTTCACCTGTATGCAAAAATAAGACTTTTCAGTTTACATGAATTAGAAAATTAAAGGGCAATCCTGTAGTTGTATTGGGTGTATTGGTACTTATACGGATAATAGCTTATGTTGTAATTTGAAAGTAAGTTGAGTAGTAAATCATAAAAAGCTAAAGACAAAGAGGTAACCTCTCACTAATCTTCTCATAGTAAATTCTAGAGGTTCAACAAGTTCTACGCCTTTATCAACCTTTCTTCTGTAGGGACTACCATTCCAATTTGATAGATGGTCCTTCCCTGCATTATCAGACAAGACAACTCAAATTAGCATAGTCAATTGTGGGGAGAGGAAGAAGAAGATGTTAAAACCAAGATAGCACAGTGCCAAAAACTTATAATTATTCATGAAAAGCGAACATAAAAAAAATGGAATTACATGAATCAAATGGGTTAACATCGGATGTGAAATATGCAGCATAAAGCAAGAAGATAACAAGCAATAATACTACTGAAGTTGCACCAAGCACTAATCTGCTGGATTCCTTCCCCATCCTGATCAATCAGAAAAAAAAAATTTCAAAGACTTTAGCATCTATAGTTGAAGTGCCTAAGCTTTTCATAGGCTTTGCAATTCTGTTTTTCTGGTACTTACTGTTGACTGTGTCTGTCATCATATACAGTATATATTTTGTTTAATTTATGCTAGTTCCAATATATTCGACCTTATTGAATAGAGCAACTTGAGCTGGATAGTTGAATAATTTTGGTAGCTTATGCTGAATCATTCATTTATTTAAGTAGTCTATTCATTGGTCTATTGGTTGTTAGTGCTTCGTTTTCTATTGCTTGATTCATTCAGCTTCAAAAAAAGAAGATATTTTTCACATTTTTAGTTCTCACGTGCTTATTTGGTATAAGGGATTTAAGTCATGCGTTCCACTGTCTCTGTCAATGACTTCTTGCAACAAAGATGGCCTAACAACCAATCTCCCCTAGCATCCCCGAACTATTACAATTTTAGATAGTGGTGACTTTAGGATTTTTTTTCAAGGGGGTCAATAAGAAGATGAATATAGGAGGTGAATCTTGCGGTTTACATAATTTCTTTATTACAAATTTGCCCATAGTACCATGAAGAGAATAAAACATAAATTATAATTTCATTTGGTATATTATTTCTTTTAATATAATTAACATACTAATTATGGTTGCTAAGATTAAATTTTGGAAATATTCTATTATTTCTAGATACAATACCACCGTGCATCCTTGGATTGATAGCCACTTGACTAGAATAAGTTTTTGTGAGGTCATGTGGAAGCAAGGGTCGGGCGTTCAATTCTCTAGAAAGGAGTTTCACACACATATATTTACATTATGTTTGTGGGGCCCGGCCCAAAAATAATGGGCTATTCCAAATTCAGGCCCGTCCGAAGAGCGTCCTGTTCGAAGAGAAACCACATATAAAGCATTACTCAATCCCAATAACGCCAAGGAAACCTGTCCGAGGAGTAACTCCTCCTCGGACATCACGAAGCCCAGACGAGGAACTCTCCCCATCCATTTCAGTTCATCCTCCCAACATATAAAATGAATAAAATCCAAAATATCTCATGGAAAGCTGCCACCACCACATTAATTGCGCCCCAACCACCCTCTTGGCCGCATTAATGAGGAAAAGACCCCTGAATAGTACCACCTTGGCCTCTGTAACTCACAAAGGGAGAGATGAGGGCGTCTGATGGGACAGGTGCTCAAGTAGATGCTTAGATGATCAACAAGTGTAAGGTTGAGATGAGAGGAGGGGAACTAAATAATGTAGTGGAGTCCCTCAAAGAGGAGGACGGAAAAACTGTATTATGAACTGAAGAAATAGAATCATACGTGAGAGATCCATTCTTGTGTTTTTATTTTCTGCAACAATACTGTCCATGTATCAGACCGAATAGACTCACTGAGGCTAAGTTCTTTGACCCATCCTCTACAAATATTTATTGTGGGTTGCGCTTTGGGCCAAGACCTGATCAATAGAAATTGGACCAGGAAAATCGTGCAACTACAATTGGCGCCGTCTGTGGGAAGAACTAGGGCATCAGCCAGCACAACGGTCGAGCATGGCAGAACTAGGTCCGCACCAGGAGAATCCTCACCAGGCTAACTCCCAACAGACACAACCCGCCGAGTCGCAGAGGCAAAATAACCCCGTCAACCCAGACCACAGGGGAAATCGTGAGGGAAGTGCGCATACTATCCGGACAAGCCAGAGTCACACTCAGATAAGTAGTCACGTGTCCCAGAGGCGAAATAGTCACCAGGCCATGCAGCGAGAGATAGACGATCTGAAGAGGAAGTTACGACGGGTACAGCGAAAACGATCTCCTTCAGACTCAGACGAGTCCTCTAATGCGGAGGATGCGAGTTACCGACGGAGATCAAGGACCCCCCCAAATGAAACCTTTTCCTACGAAAAGGAACCACGCCCTGTGCGGAAATATGAGAGCACATCCAGCAAGGGTTCGGGAAACGATGCCATGAAGAAGGCGTTGGACCAGGTTTCAAGGTCCCCCTTCACGTATAGAATTGAAGGGGCTAAGCTGCCTCGACGGTTCAACCAACCGGCATTCGCCATCTATAACGGTCGAGCAGACCCAGTAGAGCATGTGAGTCAATTTAACCAAAAGATGGCGATCTACTCGCAAAATGAAGCCCTTATGTGTAAAATCTTCCCGTCCAGCTTGGGATCAATGGCAATGAGGTGGTTCAACGGCCTGAAGACAAATTCCGTAAGCTCATACAAGCAGCTCACTCGGGATTTCTGCTCCCGCTTTATCACCAACACCAGAGTCCCCAGGCCACTCGGTTCGCTATTGTCTTTATCCATGCACGAGGGGGAGACTCTGAAAGCATACTCGGATTGATACTGGGAAGTGTATAACGACCTGGATGACAACCATGATGCTGTCGCTATCAGCACATTCAAAAGCGGGCTCCCCACCGACCATGGCTTAAGGAAGTCCCTCACTGGAAAACCAGTCGCCAACGTTGATCAGTTGAGGGATAGGATCGACAAATACAAAAGAGTGGAGGAAGATCAGCTGCAAGGGAGGGGAAAGGAGAAGGTTATCCCCCCCAAAGCAAATGATTTCAGGTCGGAATGGCACAACCCTGGTCAGCCGATGAGAGATTTTTCGCGACAGGCTGGGCAGAGCAACCCGCAAATAGTGAATGTCGTATTCAGAGAGCCAGTACAACAGGTACTGGAGAAAGTAAGGGATGAGCCCTATTTCAGGTGGCCGAGAAAGATGGCTGGAGACCCTTCCAAACGTAACCAGAACCTGTACTGCCACTATCATCAGGACCATGGGCATACTACTGAGGACTGCAGGAATCTATGGAATCACCTAGATCAGTTGGTCCGAGAAGGAAAGTTACGTCACCTGCTGCACCCATCGAGTGGCCATCCCGGCCAAGCAACACAAGAACCTCGAAAGGACGTGTCTTTAAGACCCCCCACCGGGACGATACATGTCATCCTCGCTGCACCAGGAAGAACTGGGCCACCCATCCCCAGGGTATTGGCTGTTGATCGGCTCCCCTCCGAGGGCAGGCAAAGGGAACCCAAAAGGTCAAAAAATGGAAGCTCTTTGATACTGGGATTCTCGGATGAGGATAAGAGAGGAACTATTCAACCTCACGATGATGCCTTGGTGGTCACATTGAGGATTGGGGGCTTCGACGTGAAAAGGGTGTTGGTGGACTCGGGAAGTGCAGTAGAGATAATGTACCCTGATCTATACAAGGGGCTGAACTTGAAGTCAGAAGATTTGGCAGCTTATGACTCCCCCCTTCTCAGCTTCGAAGGAAAAATTGTTACGCCAAAAGGGCAGATCCGACTACCCATACAGACGGGGTCGGAGGTGGTGGAGGTGAATTTTATCATCGTCGACGCTTACTCACCCTACACCGCGATAGTCGCCAGGCCATGGATCCACGCCCTGGAGGCTGTAACCTCCATACTTCATCAAAAAGTGAAATACCCATCCAGAGGACAAGTAGAAGAGATCCGAGGAGATCAGGCCGTGGCCAGGAAGTGTATGGTGGCCGCCATTTTACATCGGCCCCCAATCGAGTCCTCGGCCCCAGAGAACTTATAGCAACCAACATCCTCGGTAAGGTAAGGCGATGGGCTGGCCGAGGAGATAAGGTGTGAAAGTTTAGATAAGATCGCTGTCAACGACGACCCGGAAAAATTCTTTCAGGTCGGCTCTGAATTACCTTCTCAGGAAAAGGAGGAGCTGGTCAGATTTCTCAGAGAAAATGTCGACGTGTTCGCATGGGACGCCTACGACGCCCCGGGAGTTGATCCTAGCCTTATTTGTCACCACTTGAACGTCAACCCCTCTTCCGCTCCGAAGAAACAGCCACCCCGACGCCCTTCGAAGGAACATGCCAGTGCCGTAAAAGACAAAGTGGCGAAATTAAAAAGGGCAGGGGCTATTAAAGAGGTCTTTTACCCTGAATGGTTGGCAAACACTGTGGTGGTAAAGAAGAAGACAGGGAAATGGAGGGTCTGCGTGGACTTCACGGACCTGAACAAGGCGTGCCCAAAGGACCCATTCCCCCTACCCCGAATCGACAGATTGGTGGATGCAACCGTGGGCCACCCCCGAATGAGTTTCCTGGACTCCTTCTAGGGCTATCATCAGATACCCCTCGCGCTAGAAGACCAAGAGAAGACGGCTTTCATGACACCCATCGAAAATTATCACTATAAGGTAATGCCCTTTGGGTTGAAGAACGCCGGATCAACCTACCAAAGGATGATGACCCGAATGTTCGAGCCACAGCTGGGCAAAATCATTGAGGTTTACATAGACGATATGGTTGTGAAGAGTAAAAGGGTGTCCGAGCACGTGAAAGACCTTGAAAGAATCTTCGCTATCTTGAGGGAACATCGATTGCGGCTGAATGCTTCCAAATGTTCATTCGGGGTCGGGTCGGGGAAATTTTTGGGGTACATGGTAACCCACAGGGGAATAGAAGTAAGCCCCGACCAAATCAAGGCAATTAACAATCTACAGGCTCCTCGGAACCCAAAGGAAGTGCAGAAGCTCACTGGTATGATTGCAACGTTAAACCGATTCATATCGCGATCAGCGGACCGATGTCGACCTTTTTACCTCCTGATAAACAAATGGAAAGGGTTTGAATGGTCGGAGGATTGTGTTCGGGCTTTCCAGCAGCTTAAGGAATACTTGTCACGACCACCCATCATGTCCAGCCCTGAGGCAGATGAGGTGCTGTTTGCGTACATCGCTGTAACTCCCCATACTGTGAGCCTGGTACTGGTACGGGATGATAATGGGGTGCAGCGACCGGTTTACTATGTGAGAAAATCCTTACATGAGGCGAAGGTGAGGTACCTACCTCTAGAAAAGGCAATCCTAGCGATAGTACATGCCACACGGAAGCTTCCTCATTACTTTCAGGCGCATACGGTCATCGTTCTAACTCAGCTTCCCCTTCAAGCAGTGCTTCGAAGCGCTGACTATATAGGAAGGATCGCCATGTGGAGTGCGCTTTTGGGAGCCTTTGATATTAAATATATGCCCAGATCCTCCATCAAAGGACAGGTCCTCGCAGACTTGGTGGCGGAGTTTGCTGAACCCTCTGTAGAAACAATAACTGAGGAGAAAGACATGGATGGAAAATCGGTTGGTGCGATTTCAACAGGGAGGACCATGCATTGGAAGGTCTACGTGGATGGTGCAGCTAACCAGAGAGGGTCAGGAGTTGGGATAGTTTTAATATCCCCGGACGGTGCTGCCATTGAAAAATCACTGAGGCTCGGATTCTCGGCTACAAACAATGAAGCCGAATACGAAGTCTTACTCCAAGGGATGACGATGGTTCAAAGACTGGGCGGAAGAATAATAGAAGCATTCTCGGACTCCAGACTGGTAGTCGGACAAGTGATGGGTGAGCTGGAAGCTCGAGATATTAGGATGCAAGAGTATTTGGGACAAGTCAAGCGGCTGCAGACGAATTTTGAATCCTTCCATCTGACGCACATTTCCAGAAGTGTAAACACCCATGCAGACTCGCTGGCCACTCTCGCCACGTCCTCGGCACATAATCTGCCGCGGATGATCCTGGTTGAAGATCTAGCCCAGGCAAGTCCCATCAGCAGAAGCCCGGCCAGAGTCCATCAGATCAGAAAGAGTCACAGCTGGATGGACCCCATAAAGAACTTCCTTTAAAACGACATCCTGCAGGAGGAAAAATTGGAAGCCGAGAAGATACGTAGGAATGCTCCTCGGTTCTAGCTATCAGAGGACCACAAACTATATCGGCGCTCTTACTCTGGACCGTACCTACTCTGCGTGCATCCAGAAGAATCCGAATCTCTACTTGAAGAGTTACACGAGGGGATTTGTGGAAGTCATACCGGAGGAAGGTCGTTGGCGCACAGGGCACTTACCCAAGGGTATTGGTGGCCGAACATGCAAAGAGAGGCCCAAGAATACGCTAAGAAGTGCGACCAGTGCCAAAGATTCGCCCCGAATATTCACCAACCCGGAGGGGTTCTCAACCCCCTCTCTAGCCCATGGCCGTTCGCACAATGGGGCCTTGATTAGTTGGACCCTTCCCCAATGCTGTGGGGAACAAGCGATACATAATAGTCGGAACTGATTACTTCACTAAATGGGTGGAAGCTGAACCCTTGGCCAACATTAGGGACGTGGACACCCAAAAATTCATCTGGAAGAACATCATCACCCGCTTCGGGACTCCGCGTACACTCATTTCCGACAATGGTCTGCAGTTCGACAGTAAGAACTTTAGGGAGTATTGCCGCGAGTTTGGAATCATTAACCGATACTCCACCCCCGCCTACCCTCAAGGAAATGGGCAGGTCGAAGCCGTGAACAAGGTCATAGTGAACGACTGAAGAAAAGACTGGACGAGGCAAAGGGGAGATGGGTAGAAGAACTCCCCCACGTCTTATGGACTTATCGGACGACGCCGCGACGATCGACCGGTGAGACCCCCTTCTTGATGACTTATGGGGCTGAGGCCGTGCTCCCAATCGAGAACAACTTTCCTACACTAAGGTCTAGATCGTTTACCCCAAATGGTAACGACGAGTTATTGGAAAGGAGTCTGGACCTAGCCGAGGAAAGAAGAGAAAAAGCAATGATTCATATGGCCTATTATCACCAAAAGCTCAGACAAGGGTATGATGCTAACGTCAAACTGCGGCCTCTGGGTCCAGGCGACCTCGTGATGAGAAAGATTCTGGGCAGCGCAAAGAACCCCTCTTGGGGCAAGTTGGGGCCCAATTGGGAGGGACCGTACTGTGTCACATCCGTGGCCGGAATAGGCGCCTATTGCCTAGAAGATTTGGACGAAAAAGCTGTACCTCGACCATGGAATGTAAATAACCTCAGAAGATATTGTTATTAATGAATGGCTTAGCATACGTTTTCTTTCATGACTATCCGTTGCTTGCTGGTCTGCTGACAACTATTCATAGTTTTAAACAGAACCCAAGTCCTGCATGGCTTCTCGGACCACAGACTTGGGGAAAATTATTACTCATGACAATTTTTGTAAGTTTTAAATAGAACCTAGTCTTGCATGGCTCCACGGATCACAGACTTAGGGGAAATTAATACTTACGGCGACTATTCATAGTTTTAAACAGAACCCAAGTCCTGCATGGCTTCTCGGGCCACAGACTTGGGGGAAATTATTACTCATGACAATTTTTATAAGTTTTAAACAGAATCTAGTCCTGCATGGCTCCACGGACCACAGACTTAGGGGAAATTAATACTTACGGCGACTATTCATAGTTTTAAACAGAATCCAAGTCCTGCATGGCTCCTCGGGCCACAGACTTGGGGGAAATTATTACTCATGACAATTTTTATAAGTTTTAAACAGAACCTAGTCCTGCATGGCTCCACGGACCACAGACTTAGGGGAAATTAATACTTACGGCGACTATTCATAGTTTTAAACAGAACCCAAGTCCCGCATGGCTCCTCGGGCCACAGACTTGGGGGAAATTATTACTTACGACTACTATTCATAGTTTTAAACAGAACCCAAGTCCTGCATGGCTCCTCGGGCCACAGACTTGGGGGAAATTATTACTCATGACAATTTTTATAAGTTTTAAACAGAACCTAGTCCTGCATGGCTCCACGGACCACAGACTTAGGGGAAATTAATACTTACGGCTACTATTCATAGTTTTAAACAGAACCCAAGTCCTGCATGGCTCCTTGGACCACAGACTTGGGGGAAATTATTACTCATGACAATTTTTATAAGTTTTAAACAGAACCTAATCCTGCATGGCTCCTCGGACCACAGACTTAGGGGAAATTAATACTTACGGCAACTATTCATAGTTTTAAACAGAACCTAAGTCCTGCATGGCTCCTCGGACCACAGTCTTAGGGGAAATTATTACTTATGATAGATTGGGAGATTATTACTTAAAGGAAATCATTTTAAGGCGTGCGCGCAGTCGGGCACCATCGCGACCCTCAAATGCGCAGCGCCAAAAACCCATTTTATTTTTACCGTTTACCTGTATCTACATCGTTGCAAATGTTTAAAGAAGAGCGCTACTGACATACATCCATAGTAAGCAAAACGAACATTTTATATTAATATTCCGAGTACATTAGAAAGAGAGGTCCTTACAAAAGAATGGAAAAATAGGACGACTCTCATTCAAAAAAAAAAAAAAGGGAAAGAGTACAAAGATCAAAAGCCTAAAAGGCTAAGCCTTAGCAGGAGGATCTTCTTTCTGCTCGGGCTGAGGAGGAGGAACCTCGATGGTAGAGTCTGCGGCGGGATCCTTCGCCATATCAAGCACGAGGACGGCATCAGGCACCGCCAGGTCCTGCTCTGAAGCCACTTGGGCGCCATCAGGATTCTCTCGGATCTCCTGAGGATAGAAGATGTTCTCGGGCAGTCTTAGTGCCGAATCCGCAGGAACTCCTGCAGCATCGAGAGCATGAGCCCATGAAATACTGCAGTAATCCCTGCACACCTCGGGGATCTCCTCGGATAGCCTGGCCTCCGTCTCTTCGGCCCCGAGCTGGCGAGCAGCACTCTTCTCAGCCTCTGTAGCCTCTCGGATCAGCTGGGCCTCCTCTTTGACCCGCCTCAGCTCATCCTCGACTTTTTGCAGGGCAGTCTTGAGATCCTGCACTGCCTGCCTCTCGGTGGCAAGGTTAATCTGTGTCGAGTACAGCTCTTTGCGCTGGTCCTCCGCCTGGGTCTCAGCACTCTTCAAACCAGCCTCTGCACTTTTGCGCCGGTTCTCCGACTCCTTGAACTCGTCCATGAGTTTAAGGTGATCGTGCTTGAGAGACCCCAAGGTTTTCTCCATCTCCGTCCGAGCCTGGCTCTCGACCTCAGCCCGACTACTGTTAGCGCGGCAAAATTCCTCAGCCACAAATACCTGCTGAGTAATCTACAAACGAAACAAGATTGCTTTAATCTAACAAGGTCAAATAAATTAATGAAACGGTAAAAGGATTACTTACCATCGCGAGATCCCTTTTAAGGGATAGGAAGATCTCGGGTTGAGAAAACCGCCTATAAGCCTCCATGTCCCGAGGAAGGAGTAGGGGTTGCTCTAAGGCGTCAGCCACGTACCCTGCCCGGCCTCGGTTGTACTCTCGAACCGAAGCATTGTAGGGGATGGCAACCCCATCCAGCTCCAACTTGGGGCTCCACGTACGCGGAGTAGCGCGCACCTCAGCAATGTTCTCCTCGTCTCGTCTCTCCGAGGAGTTACCCCTTCTGCTCCTTGGAGCACGAGTGGTTTTTTGCTGTTTGGTCGGCTGGGCAACCACCTCACCCTCCTCAGGGGTGTCAACCGGCCTCTTCTTCTTCAGGTCCGGATTAACCTTAAGGCCAGGTTCCGAAGTGCCCTGAGGGACCACAGGAGGAAGGGTTTTGACTTGTGATGGAGGTGGTCCCTTCGATGACTGACCCTTCGATGACTGACCCTTCGATGACTGACCTTTCCCTCGGGAGGCCATCAGCTCCTTTAGAGATTTTCCCTTTCCTGCCATGGGCTCCGTCTCTTCGTCCGAAGTATCGTCCGAGCAGATAACGATGGAAGGAACGCCAACTACAGAATGTCGGTCCCGCTCTCCTTCAGGATCGGAAAGTTCCACCAAGGGGGTCTGCTGAACTTCCTCCTCAAAATAAAACTCGTCTATCTCTTCCTCAAGGGAAAGACGAGATGATTCAGCTTCCTCTTCAACCTGAACGGCAACACCAGGCTCGTTTGGCGGAGGTAGCTGCTCGGCTAAGTAGGGATTTCTAACACCGGGCAACACGACTGGTGGCAGATCGTGTTCAGCTAGGAACCCGTCCTTGGACACGTCAATCCTAGCCAACCTCGGACTGCCAGCCCTTATAGCATGACCGATAGCCTGGAAAGAGCTGCTCAGAGGTTGATAGCCCAGAACCAGATGGGCCGCACGCAACTGTCCATCCTCGAAAACGTAAATCTCCGACCTAAGAAGGTAGTTCAACGCTGGCACATTCACAAAGTTTAGCCGAGGAGCGACGTGAACTTTATCTGCAAACAACCAAGAAAAATGGGGTTAGTTCACGAAATTTTCCAATTACAAAGAAAGCAAGAAAAACAACCCCTCAATACTAAATCCTTTCCCAAAAAGGACCGATCCTAAAAACGCCGCACCTGGGTTTCCTGCCCGAGTTGGACAATGAATACCGTCGAACCACTCCCCAAAAGCAATAAGGAAGTCATTCTTCACGGTCTTATTGGATATTGGGAGACAAGAGATCAACCTAACGTCCTCGTTCCAGGATTTAAGATAATACCCATCATCCCCGAGGCGGTGACATTCGTACAGATAAGCCACATCGTGCCAAGTAAGGCCTAGATTCATCCGCTCGTCTAAGACATCTACACAGCCTAGTATCTTGAACATATTCGGGGCACACTGATACGGCGTCAACCTATGGTTGAACAGGTACTCCCTTGTAATCCTACGCATGGGAAGTGTCATCTCTCCCTCTATGAAAGCAATCGTGGGGATAACGACTTCTCCCTCACCTCTATCTGTCAATACTCCTTCAAGAGGACAGTACTGCAGCCTAACCCCCGGGGGAATGTGATATTTAGCCCTAAAGGCCTCCATAGCGGCTGGAGTTTTTACTAATTTCTCAAATCTACCCATCTGAACTGAACTGGGGAAACGAAAGTAAAGACTGAGAAGAAAAGTAGGGTCCGAGGAGGGAATTGAAACGGCGAGATGAACGAAATGTACCGGTACCTTCACAAAACGCTCAATGGAACGCCTGGAAATCTCTCTTGGACGAAACGCTTCACAAAAAACGGCTACGGTGGCGTAACGGACGCAAGTGTTCGAATATCTCTGGGATTCGATGGAGTTCTCTGGAGTCCTTTGAGGTTTATGAAATGCAGATAAAAAAAAGGAACTGAACCCCTCTGACGTCTTATATAGCCGGGAGGAGAGAGAAAAGATCACTCCTGCCTAAAAATACGAGAAAAGAACGATGACCGTTCGATCCACGCCACACCGTTGGATGAAGGGAACATAACGCCTCCAGAAGTTAATGGCCGCGCCTCGTAAATTGTAGCGCGTCAAAAGTAACGGTCCGCACGCGCGCCCCAAGCTCTCCTTATTTCCATCCTCTTACTAACATCAAAACCCCGCTTTTCTCCTCGGAAGGAGATAAAAACTGGAGTTTTAAGGGGCTATTGTGGGGCCCGGCCCAAAAATAATGGGCTATTCCAAAATCAGGCCTGACTGAGGAGCGTCTTGTCCGAAGAGAAACCACATATGAAGCATTACTCAATCCCAATAACGGCAAGGAAACCTGTCCGAGGAGTAACTCTTCCTCGGACATCACGAAGCCCAGACGAGGAACTCTCCCCAGCCAATTCAGTTCATCCTCCCAACATATAAAATGAATAAAAGCCAAAATATCTCACGGAAAGCTACCACCACATTAATTGCGCCCCAACCACCCTCTTGGCCGCATTAATGAAGAAAAGACCCCTGAACAGTACCACCTTGGCCTCTGCAACTCACAAAGGGAGTGATGAGGGCGGTTGATGGGACAGGTGCTCAAGTAGATGCTTAGATGATCAACAAGTGTAAGGTTGAGATGAGAGGAGGAGAACTATATAATGTAGTGGAGTCCCTCAAAGAAGAGGACGGAGAAACTGTATTAGGAACTAAAGAAATAGAATAATACGTGAGAGATCCATTCTTGTGTTTATATTTTCTGCAACAATATTGTCCATGTATCAGACCGAATAGGCTTACTGAGGCTAAATTCTTTGACCCATTCTCTACAAATTTTTATTGTGGGTTGCGCTTTGGATCAAGGCCTGATCAATAGAATTTGGGCCAGGAAAATCGTGCAACTACAGTAGTCATTTGGTGTAAGAAAAATATAATCACTTGACTCAACCATAATTTCTTAGATCAAACTTTTTATGCGATATGATAGACCCGATCATATCATCGTCGTCCGTAATCACGGGTAAGGACAAAGAAGATTCCCAGATTCGTCCTGGAAGTAATGGTCGCTAAACAAGGACGAACAAATTCATCTTCACTCATCAATGAACGTTACAAAGCATTGATCAGCTTTCATAACGGTGAGAGGATAACCCACCATTAATGCCCTGCAGAGGCATTACCAGGAGAGAATAAAGCCACCATTAAGACTTCACCAACGGCTAGAAGGAGGCACCTGTGTGCATGTATATATATAGCCATGAAATCCAAAAGAGAGGTACATATACAAAGTAATACTCTAGCTCTTGAATACTGATTTCTTAACATTTCTTTGGCCAATTTTTCTGACTTTAGCATTGGAGGCTTTGTGGCAGGCACCACATCGGTGACCCACATTTCTTCTTTTTCTCCATTCATTTTTTAGGGTCGGGTTGGCTGAGGACAAATCCAATCTGGACGATCACACTTGACTGACGATTCAGACGTCATCAGTTTGGCGCCGTTTGTGGGAAGCGATTACTATTCAACACGTGATTTGAGAGTACTGTTCCAGTTAACTCACAAGTCCAAATGGAATCCAATACTAACCCAGATCCTGCCACGTTGGCCCTACAAATTCAGTCACTCGCAGCCATTGTGGAGGAACTTACCAGGCAGAACCAGGAGATGAGGCAACGGCTGCAACACGAAGACAACTGTACCGACGTTAACAGGGATGACGATGAAGACAGTAACAAGAGATGAACCAGCACTCCAGAGGAGGCAAACTCAGATCTCCTCAGGGAGATGAGAAAGGAGATGGACGAATTGAGAAACGCCATCAAAGGGAAGACAGACCAGAGCTTGGAAAGGATAGTCAGGAAGACAGATTCACCTTTTACCGTGGCTGTCCAGGAGTGCCCAGTGCCCTCCAAGTTTCGTCTACCTCAGCTAGAGCCCTTCAACGGGCTGAAAGACCCACTAGATCACCTGAATACCTTCAAGACAACCCTGGGTCTTCAACAACCCCCTGACAAGATTTTGTGCCGTTCCTTTCCCATTACCTTCAAAGGGGCAGCCAGGGAGTGGTTCAAAAAGTTGCCAACGTCATCCATTGATAACTTCGAGCAGCTAAGCAGTCCTTTGTCCGTCATTTTGTTTGCGGGCAACATCTAAAAAGGATCGTCGACCATTTGCTCACCATCAAACAAGGAGAGAAGGAACCATTGAGGTCTTATGTAACATGTTTCACCCGAGGCATGCTGGAAGTAGACGAGGCAGACGATAAGATGCAGCTCACGACCTTCAAGGCAAGGTTGAAGTCCAGAGATTTTGTGGCTTCCTTGGCTAAAAATCCCCCCAAGACGATGGCCGAGGCATTATTGAAAGTACAGAAGTATATGAACGCTGAAGAAGCTTTGGCAGCCATTGATGGAGCAGAAAAAAGCAAGGAAAAGAAGAAGGAAAAGGAGAAAAATTGAAGAGGACAAAAAAGAAATTGAGCTGATCGACGGAATGACGAAGGAAATAGACGGAGGGAGGACAAGAACCCCCGTCCAATGAAGTTCACACCGTTAGTAATGTCTGTTGATCAGATTCTGACGAAAATAAGAGATGAACCATCTCTTAAATGGCCGAAGCCACTCCATTCATCGCCTGGTATGCATGACAAGAGGAAATACTGTCGTTTTCACAAAAACCACGGGCATTATACAGAGGATTGCAGAGATCTGAAGAAGCAGATTGAAGAACTTATACGGAAAGGAAAACTACAACAATATGTGAAAAGGGGAGATTCCAGCAAATACAACCAGAAAGATCAACACGAGGGTTCCCGGAGAAATGAAGACCGCCCATCACCTTGTTCATAGAATGCACTAGGGGAAATAAAAACTATCACAAGGGGACCAACTATAGGGGGATCGTTCAGATCCCTCAGGAAGTCACACCAAAGGCAGGTAAACAGTGTTCACAGCTTACCTCCTCTGAAGCAAAGACGGACAAACCAAGACATGTACTTCTCAGAAGAAGATGCCAGGGGTGTGAAGGAACCTCATGAAGACCCACTGGTCATTATGGTCATGATCGAGGGGTTTAATACAAGAAGAGTTCTGGTAGACAATGGGAGCTCAGCTGACATTATCTACCTTTTCACCTTCCAGCAATTAAAGCTAGACCCAAAAAGACTTCGTCCTTTCGAGTCCCCCTCATCAGTTTCAGTGGAGACAAGGTATACCTCAGGGGGATAGTGATGTTAACAGTTATTGTCGGTTCGTACCCCCTCCAGGTAACCAACAAGCACAATTTCTTGGTGGTAGACTCACCCTCGTCCTACAATGTGATCATAGGACGATCTACTCTCAACCGCTAGAAAGCTGCTACTTCCACGTACTGTTTAAAGGTAAAATTTCCAACAAAATAGGGGGTCGGAGAAATAAAAGGAGACTAGGTGTTGGCAAGGGAATGTTACCAAGCCGTCCTGGTCTCAAAAGAGAACCATACGTGGACAATCGAGGAAAAAACACCAAAGATCGTTGAGAAGCTAGAAATGATAGAGTTGGTTGAAGGAAGTCCAGCGAAGACGACCCAAATAGGGACGAATCTAAGTCTCAGGACGAAGGAAGGGATCATCAACTTCCTGAAAGATAACCTCGATGTATTTGCTTGGAGCCACGAGGATATGCCAGGGATCCCAGCAAGCATCATTCAGCATTGCCTGAATGTTGACCCAGAGAAGAAGCCTGTCCAGCAGAGAAGAAGAGTCTTTGCCCCTGAACGGAACAAAGCAGTAATGGACGAAGTAAATAAGTTGCTTACTACAAATTTTATTCGGGAAGTCCACTACCTTTAGTGGTTGGCTAACATGGTCATGGTTAAGAAAGCAAACGGAAAGTAGAGAATGTGTGTCGATTTCACAGATCTTAATTAAGCCTGCTCAAAGGATAGTTTTCCTTTACCCAGAATTGATCAGCTGGTAGATTCCACTGCCAGACATAAACTTCTCACTTTCATGGACGCATTTTCTAGATATAACTAGATACAAATGGCTGAAGAAGATCAAGAAAAAACTGCCTTTGTCACCAGTCAAGAGCTCTACTGCTACCGGGTCATGCCTTTTGGACTAAAGAACGCAGAGGCCATCTATCAAAGGTTGGTGAACTAGATGTTCAAGAAACAGATTGGGAGAAACGTGGAGGTATACGTTGATGATATGCTCATTAAGAGCAAAGAGGAAGAGGATCACTTGGACGACCTCAAAGAGATGTTCAATACACTCAGACAGTACAGCATGAAGTTGAACCCGTCCAAATGTGCTTTTGGGGTTTCCTCAGGAAAATTCCTCGAATTTATGGTGTCGCAAAGAGGAATTGAAGCAAATTCCGAAAAAGACAAGGCTATCCTCGAAATGTCCTCACTAAAGACGATCAAAGAAGTACAACCTCACAGGAAGAGTAGCAGCCCTCAATAGGTTCGTCTCTAAGGCCACAGACAAATGCCTTCCATTCTTCAAAACTTTGAAGAAGGTGTTTGCTTGGATGGAGGAATGGGAAACAGTGTTTCAAGAGTTGAAGCACTACCTAAGCAACCTCCCACTCTTAAGTTCGTCCAAAGAAGGCGAAGACTTATTCTTGTACTTAGCGGTATCTGTCACGGCAGTCAGTGCAGCATTGATCAGAGAAGAAAACAGGTTGCAACTCCCTATATACTATGTCAGCCAGGCTTTCCAGGGTGCCGAGGCGCGATATCCGCACATAGAGAAGATCACCTTCGCCCTAATAATGGCTTCAAGAAAACTTCGTCCATACTTCCAAGCTAATTCTATCATAATAATGACGGACCAGTCCATTAAAAAAGCGATGAACAAGCCCGAGACCGCAGGATAAATGGTACAATGTGCCATCGAGCTCAACTAGTTTGATATAGAATACCGTCCACGAATAGCCATAAAAGCTCAGGCATTGACTGATTTCATAGCATAATTCACCACCCCCGAGAATACAGGCGACCAAGAAGACCTTTGGACGATAAATACTGACGGATCATCAGAAAGGAGGCGGAGTGGGCATTGTTATTACCTCCCCTGGGAAAGATGTTCTCATGTATGGGGTCCAGCTCAAATTCCCTATAACTAATAACGAAGCAAAGTAGGAGGCCTTACTGACAGGATTAAGAATAGCTCGGGCACTTGGAGCTGAAAATATCGTGCTCAAGAGCGACTCATAGCTTGTCATAGGGCAAGTTAGAGGAGATTTCGAAGCAAAAGAGACAAGAATGCAGAAATACCTTAAATTGACGAACCAGCTGGTAAGTACCTTTCATCGTGTAGAGTTTGTTCAGATCCCATGGGATTAGAATGCAGAAGCTGACGAGGTAGCATGAAGTGCCTCAACAGAAAATCGGGATAAGATGAATGATTGGAGGCTGGAAGAACAAAACTCCCCTAGTATCAAGGAACTTCAAACTTTCCCTGGCACACCCACTCAGGATAGACGAGCCCGATTTTGTCGTTCTTCCGAGATGGACGACTACCACCAAACCCTGAAGAAGCCAAGAAGATCCAGAAGCGTGTTGCTAGATTTACAGTACTAAATGACGAGCTTTACAAAAGAGGCTACTCCTAGCCTTACTTGAGATGTATAGAAAAGGAAGAAGCCAAATACGTCCTGGAAGAAGTACACGGGGGGGTCTGTGGAGATCACATGGGGGCAAAGTCCCTTGTCAGGAAGATCATGAGGGCAGGCTACTTTTGGCCCACGATGCAGCAAGACGCAGCAGATTTCATGAAGAAGTGTGACAGTCGCCAAAGGTATGGGAATGTTTAACAAGTCCTAGGAGAAAAGATGATGACCATTTCCTCGTTCTGGCCGTTCGCACAATGGGGGATCGACCACAGGGAAAGAGACAAATGAAGTTCCTACTCGTCGCAATTGACTACTTCACAAAGTGGGTCGAAGTGGAAGCTTTTGCAACAATCACAGAAGCAAAGGTACAAAATTTTGTATGGAAAAATATTGTTTGCAGGTTCGGGATACCAAGGATGATCATCTCAAACAATGGTCGTTAGTTCAACAGTCAGGGGTTCAGATCGTTTTGCTTGAGCTTAGGCATCAAAAACAAGTACTCATTACCAGGATATCCTCAGGCCATTGGACAGACAGAAGTAACCAACCGACCTTGCTCAGGATTATCAAGTCCCAGTTAGTGGAGGCAAAGGGAGCATGGCCCGAAGAATTACCAAGTGTCCTGTGGGTGTACAGGATGACGACACGAATACCAACAGGAGAGACACCATTTAACCTAACGTATGGCACAGAAGCAGTCATCCCGATCGAAGTAAGGCTTACTAGTCTTAGGAGGGAGTTCTTTGACGACCAAAGCAATGATGATCAACTAAAGCAGAACCTGGATTGTCTGGACGAAATTAGAGACCAAGCCTCCCAAAAAATGGCCAAGTACCAGTAGAAGATAGCCGAATACTACAATCGGAGAGTGAAGTTGAAAAGATTCAACATCGGAGATCTCGTCCTTCAAAAGGTGACTCCTGCAACAAAAGATCCAACGCAACGCAAGGCAAACTTGGTCCAACTTGGGAAGGACCCTATAGAGTCGTCCACTATTCACGCCAGGGAAGTTACCATCTAGAAGACTCAGAGGGAAAAAGGCTACCTCGTCCATGGAATGTCGAACACCTAAAGAGGTATTACGAAAAGGAGTCATAGCCTAATTGTAAAACATAATTTGATTTTGTGCTTTGTTCATGTAATAAGTGATTATCCAGAATTTCCTAAGTTGTTATTCGCATTTCACAAGTATTATCTAGCTCTAATTATTTCTTCCTTAAAAAACCAAAATGGTCGTCCCAATAAGATTCCTTAAATGGATGTACATCGTCCTAAACGAAAAAGACGATAAGATTCCTTAAGTGGATGTACATCGTCCTAAATGAAAAAGACGATAAGATTCCTTAAATGGATGTACATCATCCTAAACAAAAAAGATGATAAGATTCCTTAAATGGATGTACATCGTCCTAATCAAAAAAGACGATAAGATCCCCTAAAAGGATGTACATCGTCCCGATCAAAAAGACGATATGGTTCCTCAAAAGGAAATACATCGTCTAGATGAAAAGACGATTAAATTCCCTAAACGGAGTCATATCACCCTGATTATCTGCAGAAACGTTGACCAAACGAAAGGTTTTTTGCAAAGCATCAAACCTTACGTTCAAAAAAAATAGGGCAAAATCTGGTAAGTCCATAAAAGGATGAGGATAAATGAAATATGCCAAAAAAAAATTTCTAAGTCTCCGAAGAGAGGAGAAGAACATCCAAAAGTAAATCCTAACAAAACATAAGCAAAAGATATCAACCAACTAGGAAGGTAAAGGTAAATCAATAGACATATTATATAAAACTAAATTGTTCAAAAAAGCCCCAAAAACAGGTAGGGGATTCGAATACCAGGTGTCCAATAGCTTTAAGACATATAAAAAGAAAAAAAAGAAAGAAAAAGCTTTGGTAAGAAGCAACAGGTTCAAGCTTGGGGGGGCATCATCATCATCCTTGTTTGCCTGGGAAGGTTCTGCACCAGTTGACACTGCAGTTTGGGCTGCCTCGTCCTCCTCGATCTCTCTGTCAACAGCTTCAAAATCCAAGTCTTCTAGATCCGTGCCAGGGCCGTGTTTAATTAGGTATCTCCGGAGAAGTTCGAAACCTTTGAAATACCACTAAAACAGTATAGTGTTATATTCCTCTGTGGTCTAGAAGGCAGTGACGACCTTAGCCACGGCAACCTTCATCCTTTGAGCAGTTGTTGCAAGGAGTTCGTCCTTTTGCTTCACTGATTGCCTCTCAGATTCCAGCTGCTCCGTTAAGACCTTGATCTGTTCCTTGGAAGTGTTGAGACCATCCATAGCTGCGATCAAATCTTTCTGTAACCCCATAGCCTTAGCCTCAAGCGCTTCCACCTTTGAGTTGGCCACGACGGCCTTCTCTTCATTTGCCAAGTACTGAGTTGTGATATGCATGGTTTCCCCTAGCACCTTACAACGAAAAGTCTTATCAAAGTCAGTAAATATAGTTAAACACTTAAGGACGAAGCAAAAGAGGATGAAGATAAGAAGGATTACCTGCACGAGCTTGTGGACATGACGACTCACCATCTCGTGGGAGGGTACGCTTGAAATCTCTTTCATCTCCCCGGGGGTGAGGAGCTCATTGGCACGGTCCATAGCCGTCTCGGCATCAGACCAAACACTGAAACCAATCTTCTCTTTTCCTTTATTCACTACCTTCTGCTTTTTCTAAGGACGGACAACCTCCTCAATAGAAATGCCAGGAGAAGCTGCTTGACCCTCTTCTAAGTCCAAGGCAGGGGTGGACGAACCTCTCTCCACCGTTTCTTTCTCTTTCTCTCTTTCCTTGTCCGTGATTCTTAACCTTCTTTGGCCAATGTTGGAAAGGGGCTCATTTTTCTTCTCCTTAATTTTCTTGTACATCTTTTTGTTAAACTTGGTCGTCATCTCTACACCAAAGAAAACAGAAAGTTAAGACGAAGAAAAAGTGGATAAGATGATCTCATGTGTAGAGGCAACTTACGTTTTCTCTCTTCTCGGTCAAGTGTGCTGAGGATGTAAAGAGAAGGCTCCGGCCTTAAGCAATGACGAGCTAATGTACGAGGATCAATTAATTCGTCAAAATCATCAATTGTCCTTGCATACTTGATTGCTACCTGAACCCGCTCCTCAAACTTACTTTCAAGCTCAGGACGCTCTTTTACTGCAAAATACTAAAGCAAGAAAATATCAGAAGACCAATATAAACAAGAAGTAAGAGAAGAAAAAAGCATCTCATGAGGAGCAAACGCACTAAGCAAAGGGGTCTCCCACCGGTGCAGCAACCTAGGGACGTCTCCCCAAAAATCATTAGAAAGTGTCTCCCAACCATCACCTGACACAAAGAAATATCTAGATTTCCAATAACGGAAGATCAACGATAAGACTGACTTCCTATCCTAAGGTACAAACTCATAATACCCAAACTCCTTGGATTCTTTCAAATGATAGATATGGACGAACTCATTTATCATGATCATATCTCCGTCGGCGATGGTCATCCAAATCACCATACAACTTATGACGATTCTCCATGAATTAGGCATAAGCTGCCCTGGTGCAAGGTTTAGGTAGTGAAGAAGCTCCATGATAAATGGGTGGACGGGGAATTTGAGGCTGCACGAAAATGTAGCCTCATAAAAACAAACTTCCCCATGAGCAAAGGCACAAGCCTTCTCACATTTTTTGGGAAGACGAGCCCTAGTCTCCTCAGGAAACTGAAACCTATCTCTGAACTTGCTAAAGACCTCTATTTTCAAAGAGCATTTTTCCTTAAAGGTATGGAAAGGACGGGCAATGGCCGGAGCAGAAGGATGGGAAGACGAAGGCGCAGAAGTGGCTGTATCTACCCCGGCCCCTTTCCTGCCGACATTAGAAGACGACCCTCTCTCCAAGTCACCTGACCCCACCTCGGACCCCATTTTTTCCCTTCTTAGAACCTCTCGAAAAAATTTAAACCAAACCTGAGATTTATACAATAAAGGGTATAAATCACCCAACACTAAGCCTAAGCCACTGCCACTAAAAACAAAACCCTCAATCTATGGGTATGAATCACTGGGTGAAAGCGCACCCAATGGGTCGCTAGAAGATTCCACTAAAGCCCCTAAGCGGGCAAAAAGAAATGCGACAAAAGGAGAAGTGCGCTTAACTTCAGAGTTACCCACCATTAAAGGAAATAACACCACTCAAAAAGGGGAAAGGGAAGCACAAAGAGAAAAAAGGAACTCAAAAGACAGGAATATAAGCAAAATTCAGAAAGGAAAAGAGCGTAAATAAAGGGCGAACCTGGAAATTAGGGAGGAAACTGAGAAGATTAAGAGCAAAATGCGCAACTAAGGGAGTTAGAGAAACCAATCGCAGAGAGAAGATGAAGAAGTGAAAAAAAAAAAAAAAAAAAAAGGAAAGCCAAAAATCAAAAGGTTTTGCCTTGAAAAATGCGGGAAACTTGAAAAGGTTCTCAACGGAAACAAGACCCCCTGGCCAATCAAAATCAAATACGTGGCCACGATGTGTGCCACGCTGCCATTAAGCAATCAATACAGAGCAGAACCCCAAGCACCACAACTGCCAAAAAAAAAATATAAATCCTTTTGTATTCCTGCGACCGTCCAAAGTGTGGATGACCTCGGAATAGGGGGGCAGCTGATAGACCCGATCATATCATCGTCGTCCGTAATCACGGGTAAGGACGAAGAAGATTCCCAGATTCGTCCTGGAAGTAATGATCGCCAAACAAGGACGAACAAATTCATCTTCACTCATCAATGAACCGTTACAAAGCATTGATCAGCTTCCATACCGTTGGGAGGATAACCCACCATTAATGCCCTACAGAGGCGTTACCAGGAGAGAATAAAGTCACCATCAAGGCTTCACCAATGGCTAAAAGGAGGCACCTGTGTGCACGTATATATATAGCCATGAAGTCCAAAAGAGAGGTACATATACAAAGTAATACTCTAGCTCATGAATATTGATTTCTTAACATTTCTTTGGCCAATTTTTCTGACTTTAGCATTGGAGGCTTTGTGGCAAGCACCACACTAGTGACCCACATTTCTTCTTTTTCTCCATTCATTTTTTAGGGTCAGGTTGGCTGAGGACGACTCCAATCTGGACGATCACACTTGACTGACGATTCTCATGTTGAGGAGGGGATTTTCTTCTTAATAATAATGATTTTATTTGACAAAATAAAATTGTATTAAAACTTTTTTTCCTGAAATAACCTTTCAGTGAACTCATTTATTGAAGAGATGATTCCCAACATGAAACTCATATATTCAAAAGATGAGCTGCACATTCTATATGAGGATTTGGCTACTTATCAAAAAAAAAAAAAAAAAAAAAAAGGGATCTGGCTACTCTAATGTAGATGTTTTAAATAATTTAGTTTATAACCCCTGTCTACAACTACAAATGTTAAATCTTTTTGTAATTGTACTTTCGTTATGTAATGTATTATAAACCCAGTCTAAAACACTATTATTGCTATTTTTGTGTGTGTGTGTTCTAAAAAGCATTACTATTTACTCAAAAAAGAAAAAACCATTGCTCGAATTTCATAAATGCTTAAATGGTTGAGAGAGAGAGAGACAATTTTGGGTAAAGTAACGTATGCATTTCGTCTCTTCATCATCCACAACAATGCTCTTAAAATAGCTTTTTAGTTTTTTTATAGCTCCAAACAAACAAAAACACCTCACAACAATATTGTTAAACTTAAAATATTTTACCAACTTGCTACAATGAGCTGTTAGTAGTAGCAGGCCACTATAGCAAGTTGCTACAAATATTAAATTATTTTCTCTTTCTTCTCTCATTATTAAATTACTCTCTCTCTCTCTCTCAAGTCTATCAATGTGTTGCGTGATCTATTTTACATGGGCTGGAAATTACCATGTAAGTTCTCACATTAATTACTTCTCACATCCCGTCCTTTTACAGGTGTAATTTTCTTATTTTGTCATCTATCACATTTATAACAACTGAAGGAAATTTTAATTAAAATACCAATAAATGCCAAGAAATAAAGCTAATTTTCACCTCATGCTCAACCATCACCCAAAAATTTTTAAATAGTTATAATTAACTCGTAACAAAGCTCAAAATTGGGTGAATGATAGATGGATTGAATTGAATTTGAATGCCCTAATTGAGATCATGTTAATTTTTTGGTTTAACCAATGCACTGGTTTTTAGACTTGGCTAACCTTGTCAAACGAAAAGGATTTAAATATAAAGAAATCAAGATTTCTGCGCTTCAATCCTATTTTATTTTAATTCAATTTTGTACTTTAATGCATTTGGCAAACGATCAGTGTCACTGAAATTACAATCTTAGAAGTTTTGTGAATTATTGAAATAGTGACAAGTGATCAGTGTCACTGAAATTTCATGCACTTAAACTTTTCTCCATAAAGAAGATAGTGAATGGACTAAAAGGATTATAATCACCACTATGTAGTAGAAGACAAGCATTGGGTCATGTTGTTCAAATTGCAGCCGTTTGTTGTATGTGTGATAGAAATAGAATCGGCTTTTCTCTAGTAAGATCTACGCACTACTTTCTTGTCACCTAGCATTAAGTGTGAGCATGGTTCGAGTTAATTAAATTGGTTTTTAGGAAAAATTTAAAATCTAGTTCTCATTAACTGGTTTAATATAATTGGAACTCAAACTGAATATTGAGAGTAAAAAACTTAAGCTAGCTACAAGAATACCACTAACCAATAAAGCCATATTGGCCTGAATTGGCAAAGTACAAATAAGATGGTGTGATGCATATTCATAAGAATAATCAACTTCTTAAGTATTTCTAACAAAGTTTAACATAATTATTAATTTGGTTAAAAAAAAAAAAATCAAATTTAGGAACTATTCTCCATTTTTGACCACTTTTTACCATATTCACTCAATTTTAACTCATTTTAATTAATCACACGCTTTGCCTCATAATTGTTCTAGTTACATCCCTTTATTTATTTATTGATAATTTGATAATTACAATATTGGGAGAGAGAAAATTTGAACCCTTAATTTCAATTTTATGGACATATTAAGAGATGCCAACCAGTTAAACTACAAACCTACAAGAGTCTTGGTGTTTTAATTACATTCTTTATGTCCATTAATCGTTAACGGAAGTATATCATGTTAAATTCATTTAACTTGTAACACATTGACTTATAAAGAATTTTACACCATTATTTATTATTTTTTTTCGACAATTTAATGAATCTTCCTATATTCTATGATTCTATTTTTTGAAATAAAAAATATTGTAGATGCAAAGATAATAAAATAGTATTGATAGGTTCCCCCATTGTAAGTTATTTACATAGGAGCACAGGAGCTAGAACCTTACAATAAATTAAAATATAAAAAGAGAAATGGATGTAATCAGGATAGGGTCAAAAGTTGGGGGATGTGTTTTCAATTATACACCTCTATTTAAGTTCTATTCATTTTGTCTTCCACCTTTTATTTTTTGTTTTGAGATGCATGGGTCCGACGTTGGTTGTTGACTCACGCAAAGAGAAGGAACAACCGAACTAGTAAATAAGACGAAGAGTACGGTCCCTGTAGGCTGTAGTGTACATCCTGCGAATCTTACTTCTTAGCATAAATCTAGGTTCATAGTTAACTGTTCCTGTTTTGGGAAGAGAATATCGGTGTTAGGTTAATAATATTTTCACAATAAATTATATATGTTAGTTATTAACTTATTATTGGTTTAAATTTGAATTTAATATTAAAATTACTTTTTTGTCCTAATAATAGTAGCCAATAATAACTAATTACTTAAGATTTGTTATAAAAATGTTGTGAAAATATTAATGACATTTCATTTTTCTATTTTTTAACTAGTTAAACGAGTGTTCTTAGGGCATTTGTTAATATATAATTTTAGAAAATTTTAATATTACTTTTATTAAAAAATTAATTATTTTTTTTATAGGTATAAAATTTATAAAAATATTTTCTAAACCAATCCTCCATTAATTTTTTTTTTTTTTTAATTGATGAGGCGGGACAAAGCAAGCAACCATAGAAAAATTTATTGAACAACCTTCATCCACGTAATTCATTGACACTCTTTCCAGTACCATCATGCCTAGCTTAGCAAATGGTGCCGTTACCGTTAAAAATTTAAAGTTTAAAGTCTTCCAAATTATTTATCGAGATCCTTCTTAGCACTTATCTTGATTTTTTAATCAAGATTTGAAGCATCAATTAATTATTAAGTCCAGTTACTATAAACTATAAAGTCTTTTATATTTTAATAAAAATTTAAGCTTGAACTTGCTTATATGAAGAATTTTTTTATTATAAATATAATCATAAAAATTTATTATTATAGAGTGGATGCCTTAGGCCATGATGTCTTTTAATTCTAAAGTCAAGATAAAAAGTGATTTTAAGTAAATAAGTTAAGGAAAATGTTTGTTTCCAACTATTAATAGGAAAAGAATTTGACATGTAACCTGTCATGTGTGACTTATTTAACTCAACTATATAAATGAGTTATGTGACAAGGACTAATGTCATTTTTCTATTAATAGTTGAAATCTAAGGCTTTAAATATGTTTAGAGCCAAACTTTGTCCATAAGTTAAATTTTTTTTTCTTAAATAAATAATCTTATTGTTTTTTTGAACAATCTTATTTACTTAAATCTACCTTTTATCTCATCCTTAAGTTAATAAGTTAACAAAAGATAGAAAATTATTGATTTTTTTAGAAGTTTATTTTAATTACATTTTTTTTAAAGAACAAGCTTGGGTTCATTACTTGTGTGTGTGTGTTTGTGTCTCAAAATTAAAAAGCAAATATGATATTAAAAAATAAAAAAATTTCATCCAAATTCCCAAAATTTAGAACCACATTGTGTATTATACTTTTTTTTTGGTACAACTATTTTATGTGTTTGCTAAATTGTTTGTTACTTTCACGTGGATTTACTTATACATTATTTATAGTCTTTCACATCAAAATCGTGACAAAATTGTGACGCAAAAAATGTTTTTTTCTTTTTGAGAATGTAGTACGTGTTTGGATTGGTGTCCATGGTGCTGTGTTTGCGTTTTCCTCTTTTTCTTTTTTTCTTTTTTATTTTTATTGAAGTGCACATTTCATGTGGGAGTGTCTGTCAGTGGGTCCCATGCACACGGTGCTGTGTTTGCGTTTTCCTCTTATTCTTTTTTTATTTTTTCTTTTTTATTGACGTGTACATTTCATGTAGGAGTGTTTGTTAGTGGGTCCCATGCACTTTTTGACAATCCAAATATTCACTAGAATGACACTGTTTAGTGGGTTCCATATACTATTCACATGATCCATAAATCTTTTTATTCAGCAATTTTTTCATTAAAAATAAGTTCCATGATACTATTCACATATTTAAAAATTATTTTACTACAATTTTTTCAGTTTTCAATTTTTAGCAAAATAAATAGTATCTAAACAAACCCGTAGTAGTATATTTTTTTTCAACAATATGTACATGGATAAGGATAACAGAGGAAAGCATTAAAATATTTTTTCTTTCTCTCCCCCTCTAAGCTTCCAATATTTGTTAGAAATTTAATTGGTCAGCATAAATCTGATGTCAAAGAATAAATAAATAAATAAATAAAATACAGTCGCAGACTTTTGTGTACTCATCAATATCACCACCTCAACAAAACTTCCTTGACTGTCTGTCTATACTCTATACTCTAACCCCCATTCTCTTCTTTCTCATTACACTTTACATTCTCCTCCCACTCACACACCTAACCATCCCAAACCATCTCTCTCAACTTTTCTATTTACCGCTCCTAAATTACTATTTACCATTCACCCTTTTTTTCTAAATTAATTTTATATTATATATATACGTATAATATAAAACTATAACATAGTAATTCGCTTAAAATTATCTCTCTCAGACAGAGCTTCATTCAAAAATGGCTTCCGATCCTCAGCAACCCACGTTATCGTCTCTCGGCAAGGTTTTCACTATTTCATGCTCCCAAAAAAAAAAAAACTGTATATATTAATTTCATTCCTTTGTGGTTAATATTATTTATGCTCTGTTTGGATGCTGAGAAAAGAAAAAAAGCAAAAGCAAAAGCGTAAAGGAAATTGGGGAACTGGAAGTTGTATGAAATATGAATTTGAACAAGTTGTTTCATTGTATAGAATTATGAGACGAGAAGTTAAAATTTCTGTTGAAATTAAATGTTAAATGTCAAAATTTTCACTTTGAGATCATTATCACAGTGGATTACTGGGATGTTTGTGTTTCTAATTTTTTTTTTTTTTAATTATAGAAAATTACACTGCTTTATTGGAAACCTAATGTTGTTTGGTTTTAGTGTTTTGAGATTATTTGTGAAAATTTCTGAAAAAAATGTTTGTACATAACATATGATATGTGTGTTTTTTTTTTGCATTGTTTGGATGCATAGAAAGTGCACAAGAAAAAAAATTAAAAGAGAGAGATAGGAGAGAGAGAATTTTGAATGCTATACTCTGTTTTGGTGTTTAAGATTTATTTTTTCAAGTAGTTGATTATGTTGTTGTTTTTATTTAGGTAGGAAAGTCTTCTGGTGAGATTGGCAGTGTAGAGGAGCCTCTTATTAATGGGGGGGTTCATGGTTCTGAAAACTATTCTGTTGTCGCTGCAATCCTACCGTGAGTATTCAAATTTCTGTTATAAATTTTACCCTTTCGACCTGATTTAACTGAAAAATTTGTGGTGCCTTATGCTATGATAATGATGTTTGGCGAATAGTTGCGACATTAGTATGTTTAGCAGTTTTCCCAGATAGGAATGTGTTATGAATTATGTTTTTTGTATCAATATATGTATATAGCTAATTAGTTACAGCTTTAAATTTACAATTTTTACTAAAAGTATGATGCTTCATATTTTTATTTGTATCTTTGTTCGGCCATTTGAGGCAAGACAAGGTTAAAAGTGAGGCGAATTTTGAAAACTTCTTATCCTGGTTAGGTGCCACCAGCTTGGTGCTGTTCATGTCCCACTAAGACCAAGGGTTCAATCTGATAATGTGATTGCTCTTAAAAATTTAAACAATAAATTTGCACCTAATTATTTGTAGCCTTACCCATAAGGAGTGTCTTGTTATTTCCAGATTTCTCTTCCCAGCTCTTGGAGGACTACTGTATGGCTATGACATTGGTGCTACATCTTGTGCCACAATATCTATAGTGGTATGCTTTAATGTAATTTTGAACTGTAGTGGCATTATATTCATCTGACTTAGCTTGTTTTCATTCTTTTAAATGAAAATTCTCATTTAAGAGCCAAAAAAGTATATTTGTATTTCCTTGCTTGAAGGACTCACTCTAAAACTGCAGCTTATATAAGATAATTTATTATTTTTTGACCCCATACTACTGTTAACAGCATGTAGTTTTCTTAAATAACTAAGTCAAGTTAATGACATTCTTTCTTAATAACTTTTGTCTTTTCTTGCAGTCAGCGACACTAAGTGGAATATCATGGTACGACTTATCTTCTGTGGAGATTGGTCTCATAGTGAGTTTACAACTGACTCTTTCTTGTTTTATGGATTGATATTTTACACTGATGGGGAAAACAAATACATGCTTTTGTTTCTAATTTCATGGATGCTACCTATTGCAGACTAGTGGCTCATTATATGGTGCATTGATTGGCTCTGTCTTGGCCTTTAATGTTGCTGATTTCCTCGGTTAGTTTTCCTGTTACATAGAGAGCTATACATTAAATATTTGTGATATTTTCCATGTCTTGATGAAGTTTAAATGGTGAATATGAACCAAAGGAAGAAGAAGGGAGTTGCTTGCAGCTGCTCTATTGTATTTTGTTGGAGCGCTTATAACAGCATTAGCACCTGACTTCCCTATTATGGTCATTGGGCGCATTGTGTATGGCATAGGAATTGGACTGGTAATAAACATCATGTGTTGTTCACTCTATACATATCTACAGATATGGACACACCCCCACACACACACACATCTATGTGGTACCATGTCCATGTTAATATAATGCACATATCTAGGCACTATTATCTCCATATTAACATGCATATGCATATACCTCTATTTTCCTTAAACAGTTTGTATAAAGTAAAATTAAACCACTAGGTAATATAACTTGGCACATATATTGAAATTATAAATCCATGATATTTATGTGAGGTATTTATCTTAAAGGTCTTCATAATTTTTTATCCCTTTTCAATTCTAAGTGCACTTGTGGTTTTCTTACTTCTGGAGAGGTTAATGTGGGAATAGATTTGCAAAGGAAAGAGCAAAAAGAAATGATGCAGGAGGCAGGAAGACAAATTTATTTTAATTTAGGAGTCAATTATGTTGTTGTTATTTTGTATTATTATTTTATATTGCTCTATTGGATTTTATTAGCTAAATAGGTTATTGGTATTTTACTTTAAGTTTTATTTAATTTCCTAGAGTCAAAGTTATTTTCATAATTTAATCCAAGTCAGTTAGGGTTAGGATCTAGTCCAAGTAGTCTATATAAGCATGCTATTCTATTTTCTATGGAGACAAGTTTAGGATGAGTATAATTTCAGTTGATATTTTTCCAATGGATAGGTGTTGATATCTAGGTTTTCTGTCCTGCTTGGTGCTGACTCCAAACAATTCTTGGTGCTGAATTTTTTTTCTTCTGTTCTTGGTGATTTTCAATCCCCTTTCAGAATATGTGCTGCATTAATTTAGGCATCAGATATCATCGGTCTACATCAGGGAAAAGCAAATATCGCCTGCTTATGATATATGACTTAACTATGCATTCTTGAAGAATATAGATGTTAAAAAAAATGTA
Organism: Quercus lobata; assembly: GCF_001633185.2. Lineage (NCBI taxonomy): Eukaryota > Viridiplantae > Streptophyta > Magnoliopsida > Fagales > Fagaceae > Quercus > Quercus lobata. Next base: position 24,222,817 of record NC_044912.1, on the reverse strand, counting down.
GTTTTGTCTTTTTATTTTTATGTGAGATATGATTTTTTGTTTTTGTTTGATAAGTATGAGACATGATTTTTAGTTTCTTCACTTTTAGGCAATGCATGCAGCTCCTATGTACATTGCTGAGACAGCTCCAAGTAAGATACGTGGTCGACTAATCTCTTTGAAAGAGTTCTTTATAGTCCTTGGGATGGTTGTAAGTGCTTCAACTTTGAACTGAGGGTAATTTATTTTAGGGTATGCAGTAAGCTTCTGTTTGGTTGGGGTGAAAAGTGGGTGGATGGAAAATGGGTGAGAGAAAAGTGAAAGGAAAAGAGGATCTTTCCTCCGTTTGGTTCGCAAAAGAAAATAGAGAGGAAGAGTAGGTGTCCAGGTGTTTTTCCACCTGGGCCCACCAAAACCACATCTCCCCGAAATGGGGAGAAAACTGTGTTTACAATTTTACCCTCTCACCAGCATTCAACCACCCAGGTACCAGCCAGCCAAATTCAATCTTTCCTATCTTCTTCTACTTTTTGGGCTTGCTTTTTACTAGGTACCAGCCAGCCAAAATGTTAAAATAACATTGTTTGTCTTTTTCTCCCGCATGTGTGTTAAAATAAATTAGCCAAAATGTTGAGTTAAGAAAATGGCTGAGTAAAAAAAAAAAAAAAAAAAGTAAATGTGATGTGTTGACTTTTATAAGATGTTATCTTTATTAATTTTATTAATAATAAGTAATGTTTTTCTTATATAATAATTTTAAAATTACTTCTTATGTACTATGTAGTTGCATTATAATAGTTAATTCTTACCAAACTATTTTTTCTATCCTCTCATTTTTCTTGTCAACCAAACAAAGGAAATTTTTATTTGTTTTCCATCCTTCCACTTTTCCATTCTCTAATTTTTTATTTTTTTTTATTTTTTTATGACATAGGAGAACTTCACTCAAATAACTTTTCCATCCTCTATACCACACATGGTGGAAAACTATTTTTTTTATCCTCCCAACCAAACAGAGCCTAAATAAATTGCAGTTAGTAAGAATTGTCTTGGACTTACATTTCTCTTTTCTAGCTTCCTCAACAAAATTATCATTAGTATATTTATTTAATGTATTTGCACATAGTCTACAAATTGTAAGCACTTGCAATCTTGTGCAGGGAGGTTACGGAATTGGTAGCCTTTTAGTTGACACAGTTGCTGGTTGGCGCTACATGTATGGAGCTAGTACCCCTTTGGCAGTGATTATGGGGATTGGAATGTGGTGGCTACCAGCATCACCTAGATGGCTACTTTTACGTGCCATTCAGGGAAAAGGCAACATGGAGGAATTAAGAGAAACTGCAGTAGGTTGCTTGTACCGGCTCAGGGGTCCAGCCTTTGGTGACTCAGCTTCTGAACAAGTAGATGAGATACTGACTGAGCTTGCTTATGTTGGTGACGAAAAAGAGGCTACGTTAAGTGAAATGTTCAAAGGAAAATGCTTGAAAGCTCTTACAATTGGTGCAGGATTAGTCTTGTTTCAACAGGTATTTTTGGTTGAAGCAATAGATCAGAATTAGTAATTAACAACACTGGTTGATATGCACCATTAACTTTGATGACAGATCACCGGGCAACCAAGTGTACTATACTATGCTGGATCAATCCTTCAGGTACCTTTTTGATTTAGAACTAGGGTTCTAATTGGGTATTGACAGTAACTGTACTTCTTACTGGGTCAAATAGACTTACATCCTAAGCCAATATAGTCTGGTAGAGTGCAGGATTCTCTGCAGCATCCGATGCAACACGGGTCTCAATTTTACTAGGTTTATTGAAGGTAACATTTCCTTTTTCCTTTGAATAATTGGATTTATATTAGATTCTTAGTAGGTGTTTATCTCATTATCCATTTATCCTCAGACACCTCATAGCATTTGAAATCGATGAATGGAAATTCTTGTGTAAATCCACAAAATATTTGGGGTATGTTGGGAATTTGGGGCTAGGAAAAGTGCATTATGTAAACAAGAAATTAAAAACATCTACACAAGATACAAAATTTAGCTCAGTTCGGCCAATTCCATACCTATATCTACAGGAAACGCTAACCAAAATTCACTGTCAACAATGTGGATTACAACTTCTAAAAAAAAAAAATATGAATTACAACTGCACTCAACAAAACCTCACATTTCATATTCAGATTCTCACCAGCACAAAACCCAAATCACAATACACCCATAACAAACATTGAATACTAACTCCCAAATCTAAATTCTAGTACACCCATTGATGCTCTCATAATAATACAACAAGCGAACTCTTAACTCACATGTGGGTATCTTTTAACCTCAAAAGAACTACCAAGCTACTTTTCAAAGAAACCCATTACTTATTCTTTTAAGAGTCTTCTCATTTTAAATATATATATATATATATATATATATATATAAAACTTCAACTCCTATTCCTTGGTAGACAAGAAATGCGATAATACTTATTTGACAAGACAAGGAATATACTTTCCTTTCGCATCCAGAAAACCCAAATAGGTAACCAAGTCAAAATAGGAATTTAAGGCAATTTCCAAAAAGGTAAAATACTTCAACTTCCCCTAGTTGCTATTGAAAATACATGGATCTCCCTCATATTCCTAAGAAATACTCAGACCTGATATATATCTGGCATGCGCTTAAATGCAATATGTTAGTAATGCAGGAGAAAAAATTGTTAATTGCACCATTGAAAAAATGTGAAATGCTTAAAATACCCTTGGTTTTGTTATTATAAGATTACCATAAATCTTTTGCCCTGGACCTATGCCCTCAATGTGTTCATGTTATATTTTGACTTTTTCTGAAAATAAAGGATAATTCCTAATTTCTTGTCAAAAGTTTCATCTTAACCACGTCTCTTCTCCCACTCATGAAATTTTTTATTATATTTAATCTATGACAGCATTAATTGAATTTATGACATATTTATCTGTTTATGTACATGTATGCATGTGATAACATTTGTTTTATGCTTTTAATATTTACACTGGCATGCATGTGTAAGAATGTAGGCTTTGAATGAAACAAATTGGTCCCTGCATAAAGGGATGAATATTGTTGATTACTTCTCTGAATAATATATAAGTGTGGTGTGTATATGTCTCATCACCTGTGTACTGCAGAGTAGGTGGTTTATTTCAAAGATTTATGCAATCCCTAGTATTCATAATTTTGTGTTTGGTGTTTGCCATTGAAATTAATCATGTAAATGGTGATAGATGTTATTATACATTTTTCTTCCATCATATAAAATCTGTAAAATTTCTCCTACACTTCTCTCCTAAATAGACATCACCTGTGAGAGAGAAATTTGATAGTAGTTATATATATAGGGACAAGATCAAGTTGCACCTGGGGTAACTTTTAGTAATATTACACTACCTAATAATTTTATATTGGGTTAATATTTGGAAAATCCCACTGTTGGATTACATGTTCTTTATGTTCTTAACTTGCATGTCAATTTTCATACCAATCGAATGTTATTTTCTATTTGATCCGTAAACTCATCTTTTATGCATAATTTTAAAATATAAAAACTTGAAATTAAACATTTAATAGATAAGATAGTTATTGATCTCTGATCATCGTGAATGTGTAACTTGAACTTAGCCTGTATATATATAGGAAGTTAATGTCCGAGCAAAGAACTTGGCAACTTTTTTTTTTTTTTTTTTTTGGCAAAATCAAAGAACTTTGCAACTGTTTCATAAGAAATGTGTTGTTTTATTTTTTGTAGTTGATCATGACTGGAGTAGCTGTTCTTGTAGTTGATAAACTTGGAAGGAGACCTTTATTACTTGGAGGTGTTTCTGGGATGGTAAGTCCCACTTTTATTCATGAATGTTTGGTTGTTTGATTTTAAAATTCCAAAATCTTTACTGTATATACTAAAAAAGTGAGAGGTCAATTTACCGATATTGATCCTTGTTTGAACTTGCTTGTTCTTAAACCTACAAAGGGGATTGATTGAGGCATGGGAGTTCCAATTATCTGAAAAAATGGACTTCTGAGCTTCTTATTTGTAAGATAAATAATAAATACACTTTGTGTAACAGGTTATCTCTTTATTCCTTCTGGGGTCATATTACCTTTTCCTGGATGATGTACCTGTTGTGGCTGTAGTTGCACTGCTGTTGTATGTTGGGTGTTACCAGGTAATTAACAATTTCAATTTCATTCTTTATTGAAGTTCTTATCCCAGAATTTGTGTCTTGATATGGTGAAACATTTTTGTTCCATCATGCAGTTTTTAAATTTATTTATGTGTGGTGTTTGTTGAAGGCAGCATCTATTAGTTAATAGTAGTGGCCCTCATTATAGTTCACCAGTAGAAAGAACTGTTAGATTATTGATAGAATTTCCACATACTATTATCATAGTACAAAAAGATAGATCTTTCCTAAACTTCCATGTAAGTCATGACAACTCTTTACAGGAAACAGGATCTGCATATCAGCCTTAATTAGATCTTTACTAAACTTCCATTAAAGTCATGACATGTTAATTCATTGTTGTTTTGTTTTATTTTTTTTTTTTAATCATTATTATTTTTAAAATTTTCTTTCCTGGAAGCAGGATCTAAATATCAACTTTTGTTATCCCATTTTATGCAAATTCTTTAATGTTGTAGCTTAAAATATTAGGTAGATGATGTCAGGGCTGACTTGATAGAGTTTGAGGTTAAGGCGATAAATTTAAACATCAATTAAATAAATTTATTTAATACTAACCAAACCAAGGTTAATTCATATAGAAAATCAAATATCATGATTCAAGCATAAAATTTAACAAAAATAAATGAAAATTTATTATTATTATTATTTTTATTTTTAATACGGAGGTTTATAGGTTTAATTTATCTTGTGTAAGGCAATGCTAAGTAATATTGTAATATAATTTTCAATTTGATTTTGGTGTTGGGAGAGAGATGGAGATTGTTTGGTGTTTGGCCATGTGGGAGATTAGGTGGTTAGTGTTGACAACCTACGATGTAGTTACAAAAATTAAAATCTCTTTTTGTTAGGGGAAATTTATTGTCATTGATGATTTGATACATTTACGACTTTTTTTTTTTGTTGTCAAATAGTTTGGGGTTTCAATTGGGTGGGTTTTCATTGGTCATAGTTTGGAGGCTTGTTGGAGATAGGAAAAATAGTGCACTTTTTTTTTTTAAATTAATTATTCTCATAAAATTTTGGGCATTTTTGTAATGGGGGCCTGAGGCCTAGTCCTAAAGCCGGCCTTGGATGATGTGCTCTCCCATTTAATTCTAATAGATCTGCTGAGTTGGCTTTTCCATATAGACAAGCTATAAAATTTGTAAATTTGTAATTTTACTGTAAATGAGGAAACTTCACACACATACACTTAAATTAGGCTAGAGAATGACTTACATCTCTATTTTAAAAAAATTATGTGGAATATGAATTTTGTAATGATTATCAGTCAGACTAATTATAGTACTATAGTACGGTCAATACTTTTTAGGAGACTTAGCCACCCAAGAGTGATGGAGGACCTTTTTTCCCTTTCTGATCATCTGTCTGTTGTTATGTACTCACCTATTTCACCATATGAACTCTACTTTGTTCACAAAATTAATGGAATAAGAATTTATTTAAGAAATGGAATAAAGACTCTCTGCTATCTTGAACACTTAAATGATCCTTGAGTGGACCTGCAACCTATGAGCTGGCTGCAGGGTGTTGATGCCTTCTTCTTTCTCCTTGGCCTAGTAAATCAATGGCCTGTGCCGGGTGGAGTGAAACATATAAATGCTTATTTAGCAAAATATATGCATTACTCAAATAGACAATATTTCAAATAATTTTTGGTAAGCAAGCAATATAGACAAAATTGCAAACATTAATAATACCTCCAAGCCCAAGGTTCAAAAACATTTCTTAACTAGGAAATCCTAATTTTATAGTTAAGCGCATCAAAGAATGATCTTTAGGCCTCTAGAGTAAGATGTCTTTTCCTATGGTCTAAATTGCATTCTTCCTCCTTGTGCATTTGTGGGATTAGTCAACGTTTGCCAAGATAATAGCAAAAAGATATATTTGAACAAGGATGTGGTCTCCAACATTAAAACACAGCACCAGGATTTGTATTTATGATTTTCTACTTCAACATTTATTTCAGCACAAGGGTTATTGAAAAGTGGGTGTGACAATGAATTGGAATTAAAAGGACTAATATAATAAATAATAAAACATATATAGGGAGGAAAATTTGGATGGCTTTAAAAAATCTGGGTTTGCTTACTGTAGTCAAAAGCATATTTGAGGGTGGACTAGTGTTCACAGGCACTTGAAGCATCTTTCTCTAATATGGTAAAGCTCATCGGAAGCCTTTTGGTGAATGATTGATCCTTCCTCAAAGAGATTTTTTCCTTCAGTAAGATACAACTTAGTACCACTTCTAAAAGTAGATGAATGAGCATAAAACTTATTTATAATAGGGGTTATAGATAACTTTGGTAGAAGCCATTTATTTTTTACTCTTGTTAAAGTGCATTGTTCTAAATGGTTTCCATTGTACTTCCTAGAGATGATTCTTGCAATGTCAACGTAATAGTAGAATGTCTTAAGAAAGTACCAAAATAAAAAAGAATTTTTCTTGAGAAACTGACCACATATGTGAGGGTGAAAACACTTATTATTTGACAATGTACTGGGGATATTTTCTTCTCACATGTATGGCAAAGCAAGAATAATTTCTGTAGATTTTGTTAAACAACTTGTTCTGCCGAATTTGAATCTTGTTTTTTAGCTATCTCGTAACATTCCATTTTAATTAGCTTCTGTTCTCTTGGTTTAGACGTTTTCTTGCAAATATGTTTCATTTTGTACACATAACAATGCAATTTTTAAAATTGGTCTTGCAGTTATCCTTTGGTCCTATTGGTTGGTTGATGATTTCGGAGATTTTCCCCTTACGTCTTAGAGGGCGAGGACTCAGTATTGCAGTGCTTGTGAATTTTGGAGCAAATGCACTGGTGACATTTGCATTTTCCCCATTGAAGGTGCTGAACTCTTTCAATACTTTATTATCACAACACTATGTCCTTTGACTTTCTGGAGTAGAGATTGATGCTATAATTAGTTAGAAAATTATCAAAATCACTGGATGACACTAAACCACATGCTATAACCATGACTTGTGAGTACTTACTTGTCAGCTTGTGTTGGTGTCTATCTGCTGCATTACAGTGAGATGTGATCAAGTTTTTGATACCTTTAGCTGATTTATCCAGTAGCACCAAGAGAATCTGTTTTTATTTTCATCTTCGCCCATTCCATGCTCTGTTAGTGGGATTATCATAGAAAATGTTTTCCATAAATAATTAACTTTATAAATAGAAAAAAGGGCATGATTATCATAGAAACTGGATGTGCTACAGAAACACAAACACATGAATACATTCAAGCACGTACGTATGCATAGAAGTACTGTTTCCCATGCGTATTAGTAAATTAATTTCGTTGTATTTGCATGATCATCTGGAAGTTCTTTTTTTTTTTTTTTCTTTCACATTTAATTACAGGCTTTGCTTGGAGCTGCAATATTGTTTTATATATTCGGGGCAATTGCTGTGGCATCTCTTCTTTTCATATTCTTCGTGGTACCTGAGACAAAGGGGCTTACTCTTGAGGAAATAGAAGCCAAATGCCTTTAAGATTATTTGCCTCCATTTACTCATACTGAGTTTTAGTTTTGACTTAAGGTTGGGATATTGTTACATAATTTCAGGTAGGGAGAAACCTATGTTGTATGCAATTAAGTTGTGTCTGTAATCACACAAGTCATAAGTTGAACTGCTGTTTCTGTGGTCTCTTCTTATTAGAGTGTAGAGGCACCGTAGAATCTTCATGTCTATTATATTCTCTCTATACATGTGTTATTGATTATTTTTTCCCCCTGATCTATTAAAGAAATAGATGTAATTCCCATCCCCACCTCTGTGTGTGTGTTAAATAAACTTATTCTTGTAATTCTTTTTTGTCCAAAAGAATATATATAAAAAAAGAGGTTATGACTTAAGGTTACATGGTTAAAGTCATTGTTGCCAATCCACTTATATTAAGATTAAGATATTGAAGGGTTCCAGTTAGTTCAACTGATAAAGTCTTTAATGGTTGAATAAAAGATTTAGGGTTTAATCTCTGCCTACACCAAAAATCGATTAGTGTCTTGATCTGATGATAATAAGTTATCATCAGGAGCGGACGCCATAAATTGAAACTGGCTAACTCTATATTATTTAATCATTGATGATGTGACAAATTCTAATCACTAATTTTGTAAAGAATGGTTGTATTCTAAGAATTTAAGGATGGAATTATCTTAAAAGATTCACAATAAAAAATTAACTATTAATTAATCACATGTCTACGTTGAGTTTGAATTTCAAGATGAATATCAATTCACTTTCAACCTTGTGACTTACTTATTACTGTCAAAAAATAAAAAAGATTAAGATATTGAATAAACAAAATCTTCTAAGGGAATATTGTTTTTATTTTTTAACCTGGGTACGAATATTGTTTCTAAATCTAATAGCCATTAAGTAGGAATTTTGGACAAGAATTGTCAATCTCGGTAATTCATTAAAGTTTGCTAATAAAATCTTCTAGAAATATAATTCTAATAACCATCTTAATTTTTCAAAATGCGAAAATTTCAACTCATATTTTACTTTAGAAATGTCTTTATTTTATTTTGAAAATGGAATTGTTAATTCTCAAATGTGTTGCTTCACTAAAAAACTGCTAGTATAGCTTTAAAAAGAAAAAGAAAATGCTATAGCACGTAGGTGCGACTTTAAAAAAGAAATTACATGAAGATAATATTAATTTTTTTTAGAGCAAGAAGACAATATTAATTAAAGATATATATTTTTATTACATTTATAATTTTAAATTTATGGGTTTTTTAATTTAAAGGCATTTAAAAAAAATATCTATAAATGTTTAAATATTAATTCTACTTTACAAGATATAAACAGAATATTTATGAAATTATGTTGACACCTTTTATTTATTTTTAGAAACAACCACATACAAGAAAGAGAGAATGAGATTCTAACATAAAGACATACTAGTCACTAACCTGTGCTATGCACGGGAACTTACCTAATTGTGAAGTAGACTAAAATAATTTAATAAAATCTTAAATTGATTAAGAAACTACACCGTTACATGATTTGTTATTGTATGACTTCAATTTGTGTTACAATTTGATAAAGAAGCCAATATAAGAGAAAGATGAGTTGTATTCAAAAGAATAATCCATTGTTATAACCATTGAAAGGAATAAAAAGATTCAGTGCCTACAAATTATAGAAAAAAAAATTTATATATATATATATGTGTGTGTGTGTGTGTGTGCGCGCGCGTGCGTGTGATTACACAATAGAGAAATATAAGAAAAAGATGTGTTATCATCAAAAGAATAATTCAAATATTAAAACTTATGAAAGACCAAAAAATATTAAAGAATCATAAAATTTACTTTCTATAAATTTTTGAAACAAAACAAAATGTATATGATTACACAATAGCGAAATATTAAAAAAAAAAAATGATTACCTTCAAAAGAATAATGCATGGTATAATTATTGAAATTTGCTAAACATGTTCAAATATAATTAAAGAATAAGTTATTGAAAAAATTTAAAAAAAATATATGACTATTCAAAAGAGAAATATAAGAAAAAGAAAAAAGTACATGAACCCATGAAGCAATAAACTTTAAATTTTAACGGGTCTAAAAAAAAAGAGAAAAAAAAAAGAAAGAAAGAAAAGAGTTTGCTGCAAACCTGTTTGTTATATTAGCTTATCGCTTTATGTGAAGAGAACTACATTCACCCAAACCTGTTATAACCATCTTAGGCTTCTTAGCATCTTTGGTGATGTGTCTGTCCATGAGATGTTCTCTGTAGGTTCCTATGGTGGTATTATGACATAAAGGCAATCTCCTTGAAAGAAAAAACAAAATAACATAGGGTTTCAAAAAGAAAGGAGGCGGCTACAAATAGTTTGAGAACTATTGAGTGTTTACAATTTGGTGTTTTCTTCTTTAAAAAGAAATCGGTTTGTAAATTTTAAGAAAATAAATTTGTGGGGCCCAATAATTTATGGGCCAGGCCCACTTGCTCATGGGGAGTTCAAAAGCCCAAGCCGAAAAAGGTAATGGCCCGGAGATGCAGCCGAGGACAGTGTCGTCCTCGGCAGACCCAAAACTCCATTGAGGGGAGGGGTAAAAAAGAGATGAAGGAACAAATGTGGAAGGAGATCTAAAATATCTTGGGAGAGTTATCCTTACTACCCTTCCCAGATAAGACTCTGCACCTAACAGAGCCGTATTCTCCAGCTTTATCAACCATCCCCAACAATTCTGGAATTAGACTGATGGGACAAATATCAGTCTTGTAAAGATTGACCCTACACGTGGACGAAAGACAGCTAACGCAGGCTAGTATAAAAGAAAAAGTAGGTGAATCTGGAGGGGAGGCCTATTCCACCTTCAAAAGAAAAAGGGGACTCCATGGAGGAAAATATCAGGAGAACACCTGCACATCACAGAAAAACCCACCGTCGGGTAATCGGGATAAGACCTTAATGATCCTTGGATCAAATCCAAGGAGTCCAACCCCATAGGATGCGACACTGTAGGGCTTAAATGTTCAAACCCAACTCCTCTTTCTATATGAATTCCTTTAAAATCAAGACCGGAACATCGCCCCGTGCCCAACGGCTAGCTTTTCAAGCCCACTCTCTACAAATCATATTGTGAGGGATCTTTCATGTGCGAGCCCAACATCATTATTGGGCCGCAAAAGAATCGTGTCCTTACAATTGGCGCCGTCTGTGGGGAAGGCTTGCGCGTTGGCACGGGTGGCGGTGGAGTTGACTCTCTAGCAAGCAGAGGTTCGTGAGGTTTCCTACGTCTCCGGCAACACACAGCGGTTGCTCCGACATAAACTTCTGCTAGGGGCTATGCCTTGTGGTGCCACCGGCAAGGGCAGCTCTAGGGGCTTTTGGCCACAAACTAGCTCTCCCCGCCCTGATCTAGGGGCTTACATTCGAAGCATAAACGAAAGTAAAAAAAAAAATCTCATAAGTTTTGGACAGAACCAAGGCCTTGCATGGTCCTCGGACTCAAGCCTATGGGGAAACCAAGTACAAAAAAGAAATCTCATAAGTTTTGGACAGAACCAAGGCCTTGCATGGTCCTCGGACTCAAGCCTATGGGGAAACCAAGTACAAAAAATAAATCTCATAGGTTTTGGACAGAACCAAGGCCTTGCATGGTCCTCGGACTCAAGCCTATGGGGAAACCAAGTACAAAAAAGAAAAGGACAGAATCAAGGCCTTGCATGGTCCTCGGACCCAAGCCTATGGGGAAACCAACTATTTAAAAAAAAAAAAAAAAAACTATGGCACATAAACCTCAAAATCCATCCGAAGAGAACTCCTCGTTAACAGTTGGGTTAATCCCTTAATTGCACGGATTCCCCGGTCTACCCTCGAATCCCCAGTACCAAAGGGGTTGATGCGACACGGTGCAATATATTACCCAAAAGCACAATCAAAGTCCCTCGCTACTCGGCTACCTTCTCGGACGAATTATTTAGAGTTTATCGTTCTCGGACATTGGTCTAGTATGCATCGCGCAACACTCAGCAGTTATCCCGGTTAGTTCCAAGAGTTTAATTTATTGAGGACTACCCTTGTTATACTTGATAATATTTGTGAGTTTAAACCAGTAGGAATCTGTGTTAAGGCATTTTTCTACCCGGAATATCATTAAAGGTAAGCTTACATTTAATATTCATGCACAAAGTAGTTGTTGCAGAGAAGAAAAGTATGTATAAAGAAATAAACACATCTTTTATTAAGACAAAGAAACAGTACAATGTACAATGAAAAGCTGAAACAAACTTACATTAAAGCTAACTGCGTAAGTAAAGAAAAATACAAGAGAGTGAAGATAAAGCCGAGGAGGTAGCACAGAGGAGAGGTTGGCTACTGCTTCGAGACCTTATTCCTCCTCAATGCTTTTGCACGCCCATAACTCAGGCAGCAAAAGAACCCAACTTGAGCCTCACACCGCTGAAGGAAAGGTGCGGGGAGCCGGAAGCTGAGGAGCCTTCACCAAAAATTTGCCTGCGACAAGGCAGAGGCGCTGGTGGCGGAGAATCTTTCTTCTGACACACCAAAATTCTGGCATGAACAGAACCTGCTTCGGATTTTGACTAAAAGAGGGAGAAACATCCTTTCCCCTCTGTCGAACTGGAATATTCTCTTGAATTTATGCCTCCTTTGCCCGTACATCACTCTTTTGAGTCTCAGGAGGACACGGCGCCTCTGTGGCGGAGAGAGTTCCTTTTCCCCAACCCTCGCCTCAAACATGATATACTAAGGGAGGAAGCTGAAGGACTTGTGCGTAGGTAAAGCAATTTTCTCTCCTATTTATTTAAAAAGATAAGGTGGTAGCATTTAATTCACGCAGCGTCCCAAGGAACGCTACAGATAAAATGTCTCTGGCTCGATTTCCAACGCCGTCTGCAACCCTGAGATTAAAGGAGTCTCGTGAAGGCGCACCTCGAACACTGGGACGCCAAAAAGTACCACATGACCAAAGACTACGGGAATACCTCTTAATTTGTGGGCCCAGTAAATTCGCGGCCCAGGCTCGTTCAGCATAGGGGCCCAGGGACAGAACCAAGGCCTTGCATGGTCCTCGGACTCAAGCCTATGGGGAAACCAAGTACAAAATAAGTTTTGGACAGAACCAAGGCCTTGCATGGTCCTCGGACTCAAGCCTATGGGGAAACCAAGTACAAAATAAAAATTACAAGTTTTGGACAGAACCAAGTCCTTGCATGGTTCTCGGACTCAAGCCTATGGGAAAACCAAGTAAAAAAAAAAAGAAGAGAAAAATTACAAGTTTTGTACAGTACCAAGGCCTTGCATGGTCCTCGGACTCAAGCCTATGGGGAAACCAACTGCTCGGATAGGGAAAGTCCTCGGCTCAAATACTGTAAATTGTTAAGGCCAATAAGAGTGTTAGGATGATGGCGGGACGCTCCGCTATTCGGTAGCCTAAGGGGGCTGTTCATTTTTGCGGGTGATATGTCTTCGAATAATTACTTCCTACACCACATAGAACATCTAGTTCTAATCTCGGCTTTGTTTCGGGCAAGTATCGCTATTTACAAGTACGTATTGCTATGTCAAACAATTCTATCAAAGTTATGGTGACATCTTTTTATTAGCAAGTATTTTGGCTTTAGTTATCATTGATTCAAATGATATATTATTGTGCCGAGCAGCGCTTGCAAATTTGTAAAAACATAGAACATGCGAAGTAAAATAACAACAACTTTTATTAATATGAAAAATCATTACAACGTACAAAGTGGGGCTCAAACAAGCCTATACAAAAGGTGAGCTGCCGAAGCAACACTAACATCTGCAGTACAGATAAGTAAACAGTCAGGTGTCTTTTAAACTCGTCTTCAAAGTCTCTCCAATCTCTGCCTCAGTATTGCTCATATCGAAAGAAGAACCTTCTTTGGAAAAAGATGAAGGAGAAGGAAGAAGAATTTGAAGGAGAAGGAAGAAGAGGATGGAGGAGATGAATGAGGAAGATGGAGGACATGAGTAAAGAAGGAGGAGAAGAAGAGAGAATAGATGAAAAGAAAGAAAAAGGAGTAAAAGAGGGAGAAGTGAAAGCACCAGGAGGGATCTGGTGCTGGGAAGACTAGGAAAGGGAGGCGGAGGGGGCCACCAGTGAACGAAGAGAGGAAGAAGCAGAGACACTTAGTTCCTGCCTCGTTCCTGACTCCTAACACACTGGGGCCATATTAGGTATGCTCGTAAGAGAGCGGTTGGTTACGATGATGGGAATTCTCGACTCAGTCACGCCGGAAGTTTGACGTGATGAGCCCCTGCTTCGGATTTTGGCTGAAAGGAAGGGGGGACAAATCTTAAGTCTCCGTCATCCTTACCCTGACCGAGCCATTTCGAGTTTCGTTAGGACAGGGCGTTTCTGGGAGGGGAATGGTTTTTTCATTGCTTACTGCTATGGCGAGTGTATTTCAGGTTAAGGAATAACCGGAGAGTAAAAGTAAACTCCGGAAGGAATCTAAGGGTTTCAAATCTTGGAGGGATTAAAGGGATTCATCTGTGGGAGAAACGATTCTTGTTTCTCCTCTTTATATAGGGGACGAAGAGAAGAATACTTAATGTGTGCAGATCCCCGAGGAAATCTGCAGACAAGAATACACCCGTTTCGTCCCCCCACGCCATCAATAACCGTCAAATCTGGGAGGTCTCGTGAAGGGAAGATATTAAAGACGCGCTTCGGATAACCAAACGGCATAGGCGCATCATGAAGAAATTAAGAGGAGCATCTTGTAGACCGGTGCACTTCTTGGGCAGGTGAAGAGTCGCCAGCGTCAGTCAAAGGCTGAATTAAGTGAGTCACAATAAAGGCTTGGTATTACCAAAACCCCCCATTCCAACCAGGATGTTGGACAGCAGGGTTTTGAGGGGCTATTGTGGGGCCCAATAATTTATGGGCGAGGCCCACTTGCTCATGGGGAGTTCAAAGGCCCAAGCCGAAAAAGGTAATGGCCCGGAGATGCAGCCGAGGACAATGTCGTCCTCGGCAGACCCAAAGCTCCATTGAGGGGAGGGGTAAAAAAGAGATAAAGGAACAAATGTGGAAGGAGATCTAAAATATCTTGGGAGAGTTATCCTTACTACCCTTCCCAGATAAGACTCTGCACCTAACAGAGCCGTATTCTCCAGTTTTATCAACCATCCCTAACAATTCTGGGATTAGACTGATGGGACAAATATCAGTCTTGTAAAGATTGACCCTACACGTGGACGAAGGACAACTAACGTAGGCTAGTATAAAAGAAAAAGTAGGTGAATCTGGAGGGGAGGCCCATTCCACCTTCAAAAGAAAAAGGGGACTCCATGGGGGAAAACATCAGGAGAACACCTGCACATCACAGAAAAACCCACCGTCGGGTAATCGGGATAAGACCTTAATGATCCTCGGATCAAGTCCGAGGAGTCCAACCCCATAGGATGCAACACTGTAGGGCTTAAATGTTCAAACCCAACTCCTCTTTCTATATGAATTCCTCTAAAATCAAGACCGGAACATCGACCCGTGCCCGACGGCTAGCTTTTCAAGCCCACTCTCTACAAATCATATTGTGAGTGATCTTTCATGTGTGAGTCCAACATCATTATTGGGCCGCAAAAGAATCGTGTCCTTACAAAATTAATTCTTAAATGAAATCTTGCAAATTTAGAGATAAATTACCAACATTTGAGTTTGAGTTTAAGTTAGACTTGTTAGAAAAATAGAGTTTTACTCCTTATTAAGTTTGTTTTAAAAAAATAATTTTAAAAAATAAATATAATTTTAAAAATAATTATTTTTTATAAAATTTTATAATTTTATTTAAATATTATGCTGAAGTGGAAAATTGTAAGAGCTTCAAAAGCTCAGGTTATATATATATATATATATATATATATATATATATATATATTATAATATGAGTACAAATTATAAGTTTATCCATAAAATTATCTCTCAAGAATTATATTCTTATGAATTTAAATTTTCCAAAGTTAGTAGTTCTTGAGTTTTTATCTTTAGCTCTTTAGTTTTAGATTTCTTAATTACCGATAGCTAAGACAGTTTAACCATATTGCCACTTGGAGTGTGTTCAATGTTCATGGGTAAGAATTTAAGACGAGATTTCAAAACTAGAGAGAAAAGGAGAAATAAAGGAGGAAGAAATTGATTGAAAAATTATTATCAGAGTGCCCCACGAGGAAGGAGAAATTGATTGAATAATTATTCTATGATTACCCCACAAGAAAGGAAAAATTAATGAAAAATGATCAGGTAAATTACAAGTTTGATCCTTTATCTTTACATTGTTTTTCAATTTGGTCTTTAACATTTCAAATGTTTCAATTTAGTCCCTGAACTTTTTGATATTGTATCAAAATAGTCCCTACTATTAAGTAGTGAATGGAAAAAATTGACATGACTAACAATAAGATTAAAATATTATTTTTATGCCACATAAGATGTCATGTGTCCTTAATTTAAAAATAGGATATTTAGAATTAGTTTATATTCATATTTGAAAGTTTTCTTTTCTTTTCTTTTCTTTTCCTTTGCTTTCTTGGTAACTAAACAGCCTAAAAACCCAGAATTCAAAACCCAATTTCCATCCTTTTCCCATATTTTCCCAAGGTTTTCATAATTTCTCTGGCCATAAAAAACCTCTAGTAGAGGAACACTAAACAATAAATAAATTTCTCTAATCTTTTTTCTCTCACCTCTTCTTCCTCTCACATGGATTTGGTGATGCCAAAACTAAAGTGTATAATGGGAATGGGAAGACATGCCTAGTGGAAAGCTACAGTGGAGTACGCAGATGACATGCCTGGTTTGGCTTTCATGCAATTTAGCTCTTAGAAGAAGTGTAAGGAAAGTATTGGTGACAGTGAGGGTGTGAATTCGGGAGGGATTGCTTGGAATATGAGGGGGTGTTAAGGTCAAATGGGTCATTGTCAAAGTTCATAAAGGAGGAGATTCAGGGGGTATCGTCGCTAATGGTGTATGTGACGATGATGTTTAGTTGATTTGCTTGGCATTTGGAGGATCATGATTTGCATCATTAGGCAACTTGAATTACTTGCATATTATGGGGGCTTGGAGGACATGCCGAGAGAGTTCATGGTCATGACATGATGAGGTCAATCTCTTGGTGACTTTTTGATAAGTGGGTGTGGGTCTTGCTTAATTGGGTTTCCTCTATTTTTTCTAAGTTTATAACATGTGTTTGTGTTTGATTACCAAGAAAGCAAAGGAAAAGAAAAGAAAAGTTTTCAAATCTAAAAATAAACTAATTTTAAATTTTTTATAAATTAAGGACTTATGGCATCCTACGTGGCAACTTATATGGCATAAAAAATAATATTTTAATATCATTGTTAGTCATGTTAGTATTTTCCATCCATTACTTAACGGTATGGACTATTTTAATATGATACCAAAAGGTTAAGGATTAAATTGACACATTTGAAATGATAATGACCAAATTGAAAAACAATATAAAGGTTAGGGACAAAACTTATACTTTACCCAAAATGATTCTATGCAGGCCCCACAATTTTAGGTGATGAAAATTGTAGGGACTGGATTTGAGCACTATTCCTAAGGGATAAGTGAATCCAAGCCTAGCGAGCCCAATACAATAAATTTGTAGAGAGTGGATAGAAGAACTGGGCTTTAATGAGTGTAACAACAGTTGAAGATGATTTAAAGAATGAATAAGTAAAACAAATATGGACTTGAGCAAGTAATTCAATCCTCGGCACTAGTCCGAGGAGCTTCAACTTATTGCTTCTTGAGTGACAATGACAATCGTTACAAAGTTAGTTCAGATTGCTACAGTGTTTTCTCTGGTAAAATCTCTCATCCTTTTTTCTCAGAGCTCCTTCTTCCTTATATACTACTTTCCTCCTTCATCTCCACCATACACGTGCAGGTCAGATCTGCTGTTGTTGGTCTTTGTCACATCAACCTCCTCCCAAAGCTCTTAGGTAGTAGCTGTGAGTCTGAAAAAGCCATTGCTCAGGTATCATTTCCACATTAATGCGGTCAGAGTGTTAGTTGCAGAGCATTTAATGTGGAGGTAGCAACTTTTCTTGGAATTGCTTTACCGCCATGCTCCAGTGTGCTTACTTGCTGTACTTATCTTTTTATTTGGAGTGCTTTGGAAGATTGTCTTTGTCGGTAAATCACTTTTCTTCCACCTCGGCTTTGGCTAGCCGAGGATAGAGTTGTCCTCGGCATGGTTTCTTGGGTTGCCATGACCACCATTGTCTTCTTCATATGCGATTGTGGGCCTTGATATGGGCCTCAGGCCCAGTACAAAAGGTGGATGTATATCATTGGACTCTATGACCCCACAAAAATATATAACAAAATCTAAGAATTGATGCATTGGATTGCTTCTTATTTGATTTTTTTTTTTGGATAGTTGATTAAAGTCTGGTTGTACTAAAAGAAAAGTGAGGCAAATAAGGATTATTTTATTTTATTTTTAACTAAACATGAGCAAAAAGCTAAAAACATAACTAGAAAAGTTGAAAGAATATTTTATCCCATTGTGTTTTACACTAGAAATGTAAGCTCAATCAGTTTAGGGACAAAATTTCTCAATCGTTGAAGTGGCAAATTGTCATTATTAGGTAAAAAATTAATATCAATAATGAGGCTAGATGAGAATCGATATAAACTTGCGAACTCAATTGTTGTAAAAAAATGTTACGAAAATTTTTATGATTGTAACATTATTTATGTAACTTAGTATGTCTTTTTGTCACTACTTTATTTAACATTTCATTCAAGGCTGGGTCAAAGTATGATTGTACGTAAAAGAAAAAAAGCTAATACACTTCTACATAAACAAATAAGGTAAAAAAAAGTTAAACATAAAAGCTGGAAATTTATCTCATTGTAATTACAGTCATCGAAAAAAAACAAAGAGATAAAAAGAAGGTTAAAAATGAGTGGCCCAAACAGAGCCCAATCTAGATGCGAATATATTGGGCTAAAACTGTAGTAAATACAAACAAAGTAGCCCGACCCGAGTTCAACGTGTTCGGTAGCGTCATATTTGAGAAGAAATATGGGCTTAACTAAATGGGCGGCCAAGGCCCAATAAGGAAACAAGAGCAACCCTAGAATAATAGACACAGAATAATAAAGAGGTAGCGGCAGAGGAAGAGAGATTCTCAGATTAGGGTTTTAGGAAAAGAGGAAAAAGAAAAAGGAAAATGGCGAAATTCAATGTGATGCAGAGGAGGAGGAGAGCTCAAATAGCAGAGAGAAAGAGAGCGATTCATGGAGACCCTACCACTGGTAAGCTCAAGAACAGGCCTCAACCTCTCTCTATCTCCGGTAAACGCAAGCGCAAGCTTTTGAAGAAATGGCGCAGAGTACATCTCTCTCTCTCTCTGTAATTTTATGTTTAGACTTTGCTTTCTTTTCATTCTATTAAAAATTAATTTTTTTTTTAAAAAGCTTGTACCTTGGTGTCTTTTATTGGTTTTTAAGATTTTTTTGTTTTTTTGTTTTTTTTTTGAAAAAATCAGGAGCAGAAGGATGCTATAGAGAAGGGTCTAGTTAGCATGGAAGATGTTGAAATGGCAGCATCTCAAGGTACTTCCCAAAACCCTTTTACTGTTTGTTTTTTTTTTCCTTTGTATGATGTATTTAAAATTTTATTAGCATGTTAATTACCAACTGATAACTGATTAGTATGGACTTTTCCGATGTCAAATAATCTAAATGGCATTTAGAAATATAAATAAAAGAGCTGCAAACAATGAGAAAGCTGCATTTGGTAAGGCTGGATAAGATTCTAGTGTTGGGTAATACTTTCTTTGAGAATTAGCAGCAAACACTAAGTAGGTGTATGTGCTTAATAAAACTAGCACCTATATCATGCTTGATGGTTTGTTGCCCTTTGTAAAACATGGTTGATGGTGAATGTAGTCAGGTCAGGTGATGGTTTTGGTTCTCTGCAACAGGGTGTGGTTGGTTATGGTTTATGATATGGAATGCTGATCTTAGTTGAAAATCGCTATGTTAATGCACTTAAGGATACACGCCCGTGCCTGTGTTTTAAACTCGGTTAGAGACTTGTAAAAAAATATGGTTTCACTTGCCTAATGGTTTTTATTATTATTACTTTTTTTGGGGGGGTGGTGGTGTTGTTTAGTAGTACTTCATGAGTGAATCAAAGTATATTAGGATAGTCATTATATGCTGCATCCAGGTTGAGCAGTCCTATCCTAAGCATTGCCTTATTAAGTGGCAAATGATGGCCTTTTTATTTCATTTTTTATAGGTAAATTACACACCCAACGAGTGGGTTTGAGCCCAAGACCTCACCTTCAATCTTGCACTTGCAAGGGGAGAAGGTGCTAGTTGAGCTAGTGCTCCTTGGCAGGTGGCAAATGGTGACCTAATCGAATAATGTGGGGAGCACAATCGATTGTGCTTGAGTTGGGTCATGGGTGAATGGTGTTGGGAAATTTCATAGAATTTATTTTAGAGGTTGAATTGTTACTAGTTCATTTTTGTTTTTCTGTGCACTTTGAAATTATTGCCCATGGATGTTAATGAATTAGACGCAAATTTGGTGGATGTGAATCAACATGTGATTGAACTAGATTTAACTACTTGGTATTATTTGAGACGCCTTTTACTTTTTCTGAAATTGAAGTGCTATAGCACATATGTTTATAAATTTCTATTTTTTATTTCTAAAGTTGCATTGGTGAGTAGAGACCAAGTCCCCTTACATTTAGTTTAGAGTAATTGCTTAAGAAACACAGGAAACTTGCTTTCTTCATCTATATGCATCTTAGAAAAGTGTTACAATATGTAGGTCATTCTTATCCACATTGCATTGAATCATTGTAGAGCCTGGGCAAGGCAAGGCGCCACTAAAGCGCCTTAAAGGCTCTAAGGCGAGGCCACATTTAGAGCCCAGGCGAGTAAGGTGACTTGCTTTAAGCCTATTGTTAGATAAATTAATTTACAAAAGTTTGTTGTAAAACTTATTGTTAGATTAATTAAATTATAGTAGAAACTTGTTGTAAACCCTATTTTTAGAATAACTAATAGAGCCTAACCATGTTAATCCTATTTTGAAATCGGTTGATAGTCCTAATTTTCTTTGTGCAACACATTTAAATTTTTTTTGTTATAATATTTCAATTGACTCGGGCTAGTGCCCTTTTGTTGACTCATGACCTGGGCAATACAAGGCCTTGGCAAGGTCGCCTTTTGCCTTTGACTACCTTGCATTGAATGTTAAATTCAAGTTGTTCTAAGTTTACTTCTGGTAGCAGGCACATCGCAAGACACTGACAAAACGCCAACTGCGTTTCACATGAAGAAGAGTCTGAAGCTTAAACAACTAAAGCGTAGAGGTAGATCTTCTGATATAATGCCATATACTTGCTGCCATTCCAAGTTATTTGATTATTTATTTGATATGGACCATTTTTAGGTAAATTTTTAACTAATATCAGGTGCATATGTTTCAGGCAAGAACAAAAGAAAATCTTCTATGCCAACTACTGAAGCTTCAGTGGATGCAATGGTAGAATAAAATGATGAGAAAGCAAAGCTCAAGTAACTCAATCCTTGTACTATTTTCGAGAGGACATGCTGTAGAGATGCTTAGATTAAAATTGCTTCCTTTCAAACTCAAGATGCTTGTAACATGGTAGCTCACATTTTATTGTCTTCTGTTTATTTACTCAATAAATTTTTACAATATCTGAAGAAAAAGAAAAGTGCAAGTTGCAAAAAGACCCCTTATGGCCTTTTTGGATTGAGGGGAGAGGGAGGGAGAGATGGGAGCAAGGGAGGGTAGACTAGAGTTGGCGGAAAATTGGGCTTATTTCCGGACAACTCTACACTGCTCTTTCTCAATCCAAATGGTCCGGTCAATTTCAAACAGTCCTACATTCAATTTAAAATTGAATTTTTTTTTTACTTTACACCCTATAGTTTATTGTATGACTTTTAAAATTTAAAAAAGAAAAAAAAGAAAGAAAATTACACGATCACCTCAATATTTGAGCCTGTAATTTGATAATAATATGATGTGGGACAATAAACTTTACAAAGGAGGGATTTGTGTTTTTGAAATAAAAATATGAATAAAGCAAAATGGATGGCATCTCATAATGGTTGTTTGGAATCAAAATTAAATGGAGAAATTAGAAAAATGGAATTGAGAATCGGCATATAGGTTACTTGCACTCAGCAACAAACATCCTAAGAATCAATACCACATGGCTTAAATAAGTTACTCTGTTTTTAAAATTCATATATTTTTTCCATGACACCTAGGCGGAAGCTGGCCAATTGCTTAATAAAATCCATTTTGTTCTCACGAAAATAAGGTTAAAAATACCGATTGGCCCATTTAAAAAAACTAAAGAGAATAAGCAAACTTTGTTAATTAAAATCATAGAAGAAACAGACACAATGAAGGTAGGAATCAAAGTCACAAATTTCTTCTTGTATTTATTTTCGTATATTAAATGAAAGCTCGTATTGATATTTGGCGATTTCGGAAGGAAAATACTGGAGATGGAGAAGATAAAACATTTCGATCACCCTTATCATGTGTTATCGCTGAGTAACAAAAAGAGAGGTGTTCAAATCTTATGCGAGGCATGCAGAGAATACTGTGATGGTCAGGCCTACGTTTGCAGCAGAGAATACTGCGATGGTTTGATACACAGTTGCAGCGAGGGATGTAGATACAGCCTACACGTATCATGTGCAAAGCTTCCGCAACATGTTCAAAGCCCCTTTCACCCACCACACCCACTTACCCTAAAGCCACATGACCCTTATCACCATGGTGATTTATTTAAGTGCGATGGTTGTACTAAGCACTACAGGGGGTTCGTCTATCGCTGCGAAGATTGCAATTTCCAACTTGATCGTGAATGCGCTTTTATGACGGTAAAGGTAATAGAAGAAGGAGGGCAATGGAAAGAGCAACTTCTCACACATCCTTACCACCACCATCCATTGCTACTCCTTGACAAGGTGCCTGCCAATGAGCGTTATAAGTGCACCGTATGTCTAGCACACTGCTCAGATCATCATCATTCAACCTATGGTTGCATCCCATGTCGTTTAATTATCCATGATGGGTCATGTTTTGAGAGGAAGTTGCCGCCACAGATCCAACACTTCTATCATCCCCATCCTCTCACCCTTTCTACCGCACTATCAGATCAAGAAGATAGTACTTGCAAAGCTTGTTACGAAAAATTCACCCGGGTCTGGTACTATAGCTGTGAACAATGCAAAGATTTTGTGATGGATATTCCTTGCACTTTACTGTTGCCCACCACCATCGATTGCATCAAACCTAAAAGTGATCAGATTCAGCATTTCCTTCACGGACATCCTTTGTCACTCCGTAAGGCCGATGATCAAGAACAGGTTATGCATTGCCGTGTATGTGACAAACGCTGCACAGGTTCTACTTATGTTTGTGACAGTGGCAGAGCTTCCTCGTTATTCTGCAAGAAGATTTACTTTCATAAATCATGCCTGGAGTTCCCGCAACAGATCTGCCATCCCTTCCATCCATACCACCCTCTCACCCTGCTGGATGGTCAGAGTAATTATTCTGATGATAGATGCAATGCCTGTCGCAAGTCTACCACCGATTATTTCCTCTACATTTGTCTCTATTGTGATTTCATCATATCAAATAACAAACCGCGCCATTTTTGTTTGCATGTTGAATGCAGTACTATGATGATGCCTGCCATAACATACGAAGGTCACACTCACCTTCTACAATTCCGGGACGACAATATAGAGAGCAATAAACTTCAGTACAGCGCTTGCAAATCCAATATTTGTGAATCATATGACTTCAATTGTCTCTATTGTGATCTCAATCTCCATCTTTCCTGTGGTCCCTTACCATATACCGTTAAACACAAAGATCATAATATACATTCCCTCTTCCTTACAAATTCACCGCTTCAAGAGGAAGTGGAAGATGAGACAGATGAATTCTATTGTCATGCTTGTGAGGAAGAAAGAGATCCACAATTACCCGTTTATTATTGTGCAGAATGTCATTATGTTGCTGAAATTCAATGTGTCTTCTCACAGGTAACTTGATATACAATCTTTTGTTTTCGAAGATCTCAAAGTTAAAACCATAACCTATTAGCTACTAGCTAAGGCCTAATGGAAGTCATTCCAATATAACATTTTTTATGGTCTTCCTTAATTATATTTTTGTTAAACTACTGATTCTTCTAAAAGCTTAAATGAGTATGAGAGGTGAGGTGGTAACAAATGATTCTATGTTAAATTAATATAATTCTTCCAGAAATTTAAGTTGTTAAGAGATGTTGAATTTATTCATTTAATTTAACAATACTCTTGACTTAATCTCTGGTTGGTGTCTAGATAATATCATCACTAAAGGGAGAGTATGGAGATTTAGAATTAAGGAGTTCTCTTGGACATTCTGGTAAGTTGATTTGCAAAAACAAGGCAAAGGAGATGGTACAAAAGAAAGAACAAGTCAAAGCGACTGTGACTTTGTATGATATTTTGAAGTCTTGGAGTAAAGATGAGATTGAGCAATTGAATGGTGTTTTGAGGATTGCAGAAACGAAAAAAGATACCGCTAAAAAAGACGACCACGATGAAGATAGTGAATTCGAATTTTTCCTTCTTTTTAACAAGAATTACACACAAGTCATGAAGTTTCTTGATCGTGGTGCAAAGATTCCTACACCATTTAAGAGTGTAGAAAAGGTTCCCGAGGTTAACTTTGAGTGGGCTGCTATAGAAGAGGTAGTTAGTGTTGGGGATTACATGATTATCCAGAGGTTGGCCCCTATCCTTGAGCCCTTGCTCTCCAAACACGGGGATATTAGTGCCATGTCCACGTTAAGGCCAAGGGTAAGAATGTATTTATATAACATGTTATGTGAAAGTATATATAGCATGATAAACACTATGGTTGAGGATATCACAAAAGATTTGCTTCTCAAGTGGTGGACAACCTTGAGGATATTACAATTCGCAGAATTTAAAATTCAATTTGCCTTCGACCATTTGAAGAGAGTTGTGGAGGCTTACCTTGGTCTTCGTGTTATAAAAGAAGTAGAAGATGCTGTTGATAAAATCGATAAAGATATCTTAGCACTTGAAGAAAAACGCAAGCGCATAATTGCTGCAAAATCAACAAAATCCAGCATAACTGAGGAATGCTTTAGAGAGGCTTTATTATTGAAGCATTGTAAAGCGGGTACCTTATTCTTCTTTTAAGAGCATTAGCATTCAGTGTAAACTCCCAAATGGCTATTTTAGCAACACACATCCTCAAATTGAGTTTTATCCAAGTGTGTATTAATAAAATTTTTGAGCAATTGTAAACAATAAGTTTGTATTAAGAGAAATTAGTGTAGCAAGTTTGTCTTTATATTTTATTCATTTTTAATCTCACTTCTCTCTCCGCTCTCCTCTTGACTCTCTTATTCGAGTAATACTAAGGTAGCATGGAGAATAATGCTCTCTACTTTCACATTCATAGTGGGATCCATTTATTAAATTCATGATAGGATCTATCAAGAATGTTAAATGAGGAAACACTATTTATCCATGATCTGGAAGTATCTAAGAATTTTGCCTCTCATTCATTCTCTTTCTCTCTTTGTTTCTATTATTTTATTGAGATAACTACACATAACCCACTTGTGGTTTGGGCGAAAATCACTTTGCCTACCTGTGGTTTAAAAAGTGTCATTTAATCCACTTGAGGTATGTTTCCGTCAATCTCCGTAACCCACCTGGTCTCTGCCGTTACAAAAATACCTTTTAACCCCAAAACAGAACATAACGCGAATCAAAACACCCAAAACTCAAAAACTTTTCGAGAGAGAGACCTGAGGTGTGATCAACTTGTTCTTCGTGGTTTGGAGCGTCTGGAGGGGGAGAAAACACTTGTTTTGCATCATCAAAACTAGGCAAGGTATGTGTGACTGTTGTTCATCTGCATTTGGGTTCTTGATGTCATTTTTTTATCGCGACCCACCCACGTAGTTAGGTTTTGCTGTTCATCTGCACATTTAAAAGTTTTTTTTATGTTAAATGCGCATTTTACTATTTATATGTAGAATCACTTAGGATGTAGCTAATGTACTGCTATGGTTGTTTATATAATGCGTATACCTGAAATAATCAAGTTTATTTGTCAATGATTACACTTGTTTGTGAACTGTGGGTAGTGTGGTCCCTATGAATTTGTTGGGAATCTGGTTTTGCATGTGCTTTATGTGGTCCTTTGTCCGTGTGTTGTTGTCTTGTTGTCAATTTGTTGGCTTGTTGTCTCTTTTGGCTTGTCATTTTCTGCATGTCAGTGTGTAAACAAACTACTTATTTTAATTGCAGATGGTTGACTTCACATTTGACATTGAAATTCATGTTGGGGGATGTTTTGTGGAGGAGCCAACCGTTGAATATGTGGGTGGGTCTGTACATACACTGACAAAGATTGACCCTGACAAGTTGAGTTTCTTTGAAATTCGAGATTTATGCTATCTAGTTGGTGCTCCTAAAGAACACAGTAGATATAGATATTTACTTCCTGAAGGTGATCTACATGATGATTTAAAAGCCATAGAAACAGATGCAAATGTCCTGAACATGACTACCCTTCATAGGGCATGGCCAGCTGAAAGAATCATAATCTATACTGACATAGATGTGGAGCCATTGGTAGTTGAGTATCCTGATGGAGGGGGAGTGGCAGATGGTGTAGGTGGTGATGCAGGTGGTAATGTAGGTGGTGTAGGTGGTGATGCAGTAAGGGATGAAATAGATTTGGAGAGTGATTATGATGAAGATGATGAGAATGATGAAGAAGAAGATGTTGAGGATGTTAAGATTGGTGCAAGAGATGAAGAATAGGATGTTGAGGTTAGTGCAAGGGTTGAAGAACAGGATGTTGAAGGAGATGATGATGATGATGATGATTGGCTAAATGAAGGCCTAGAGGGGGATGACTTTGGTGATGACATATTTGCTGCTCAAAACTCAGGTCCATAAGCTTTTGCTCAAAACTCAGCTCCACAACCATGTGCTCAAAACTCAATTCCACAAGGTTCTACTCCCAATACAGCCCTAGAATCAAGCAATGCACCCCACACAGCCCCACAATCAAGCAATACATTCCATGCAGACCCTGAGTGGACTGAGCCAGCCCTTGAGTATGACTTGGTAAGCATGGATGGGTCTGATGATGAGCAAGTACCTGAGCAGGTAGAGTTTAATGCTAAGAGTGACATGAGAAATGTTGTACTGAAGAAGGAGATGAAGTTTTCTAATGCAAAGGTGTTCAGAGCTGCTTTGAGGGAGTATGCAATCAAAAAACCTATTAACATCAAATTCAAGCTTAATGAGAGGACTAAAATATCAGTTCACTGCAAGAATGGGTGTGGGTGGAGATGTTATGCATCTTAAATAAGTGGAGAGCTAACATTTCAAATTAAGACCTTGATTGATGATTGTACTTGCCCTAAGTCTTTTAAAAACAGCCAAGCAACATCAGCTTATGTTGCTAAGAGGTTCATTGAGGGTTTTAGCAAAAATCCAAATTGAGAGGTGAGTGGTGTACATAACCATGTGATGCAAAATTTATCTGTTGACCTAAGTGTAAACCAAGTGTATAGGTCAAAGAGAAAGGCAAAGGATTTGATCAATGGAGATGAGCAACTGCAATATAGTGTCCTTAGGGACTATGCACAAATGATAAACACTGTAGACAAGGGAAGTAGGGTTATACTACAGACAGAAATGGCTGATGAGACTTTCCAGCCAAAATTTAAGAGGATGTATGTTAGGTTCAATACTTAGAAGGTAGGATTTTTAGATGGATGCAGACCATTTATAAGTTTAGATGGTTGTCACATAAAGCATAGATTTGGTGGGAAAATCTTATCTGCCATTGCCAAGGATGCAAATGATAACATTTTTCCAGTAGCCATGGCTGTTGTGGAACAAGAAACCAAGGAGTCTTGGATATGGTTTTTGGAAATTTTTGCTGATGATATAGGGAGGCTAGAGGAGCTTCAGTTGGTCTTCATTTCTGATAGGCAAAAGGTATGCAAGTTTTGTTTTGTTCAGTTACACTTGAATAGTTTACTTTGTTTGCTGAACTAACCTGTTTTGTTTGTTTGTTTGTTTGCTTATTTGCAGGAGTTTATACCTACAATAGAGACACTATTCCCTACTGTGGAGCATAGATACTGTGTGAAACACATCTACAATAATTTCAAAATTGATTACAAGGGATTGGAGTTGAAGGATGCACTGTGGAGGTGTGCTGCTGCCACAACAGTAAGGGAGTTTGAGAGATGCATGCAGTACATAAGGGATTTGGATGAAAAGGCATATGAGTATCTTGCAAATATTGCACCTGCACAGTGGACAAGGTCACACTTCACTCCTAGGGCTTTAACAGATTGTTTGGTAAATAACTTGAGTGAGTCTTTTAATGCAATGATATTGAAATCTAGGGATAAGCCTATCTTGGCAATGTTGGAGTGGATTAGGGTTAGAATTATGACTAGGCTTTACACAAAAGGGAAAGGATACAAAAGTATGCTGGAAAATTGTGTCCAAGCATACAAGATAGGTTGGAGAAATTGAAGGTTGAAAGTAAGCCATTAGGTGCTACCCCAGCTGGCAGTTTCCTTTATGAGGTAGGTAGTCAGTATGAGAGGCATGTAGTTGATCTTGTCAAGAAGACATGTAGCTGTAGGTCTTGGGATTTAAATGACATTCCCTACAAACATGCCATAACAGCCATTTATACAAACATTGAGACACCAGAAGACTATACGCACTCATACTACTTTAAATAAACTTACATGGAGATATACAAGGAGGTACTTCCTCCCATGCCTGGCCAGTCAGAATGGGTTGTGTAACACCCCATAATTTTGATACCAATTAAATTATTATACGTAAATTTTTAAAGTAGGCCTATAATTAAAATGGATTAAATTAATTTGGGCCTAAGGTATTAAAAAGAAGATAAATACTATGGAATATGAAGCCCAAGTGAGGTGACATAAGTACATATATGGGCGTTGAAAACCCTAGTCTTTTACCCCTTGAGCTTCACGTGCATATTCTTATAAGGCTTCCTTTGCTTCAGCCGCATTAGACTACTGAACTTTGCTTCTCTTCACTGTGGCTGTGAGTAGAGATTACAAGTACGGTTTTTATGATTATGCTAATAGAGAAAAGGCTCCTAGAATTGTTATTATATTTGATTAAGAATTGTATTATGGCCATATGTCAGGAAGTCTTTGAATTGAACCAATAGAGTTTGTGGTTAATTTGCTTTCACATTAAGCCTCAATTGTTGACCGGTTTATATGCATTCACACTAGTTCAACTGTGTAATAGATTTTGGGTCTTTGGAGTGATGATTACAATAGCAATTGTTTATATAGCCGCAGTGGAATAGTAGTTCTAAGTCCAACATTGAGGCTGAAAAACTATGAATACTGAATACATTCTGACTAATTGTCATGCTATTGCCATGCTACATCATGTATTGCCATGCTATTCCCTACAAAGTATGGTCCAAGCTTTGATTGATTATGTAGCTTTTACTTTTGTTTAATATATATATATATATATATATATAATATTAAGGTCAGTAGATGTCCAGCGGCATCAAGAGAGCATTCTAGCACTAGATTAATGGATTAAAGCAATCTCACGTGGCATTCAATGTTAAGTTGAATATATATAGTTATATATATAATGTTAGAGTCAATGAACATCCAGTGCATCAAGAGGGAATGCTAAGCAACAACTTAAGGCAATACGTGGCTTCCAATAGTAAATTGGATAGTTACGTGAATAAATGGAGAATTTTAGATATATCATTATTGTCTAGGATAAAACCGTTTAAGTGTGAAAATAAGTTTTGAAGTGGGAAATTGTGTATTGATGAACCTATTTTTGGTGTTGCTAGGTTCTAATTCTACTGAATTGTTGTGATTCAAGGGAGGTTGATTTCCTTTATTTTTGCAACTAAGAGGTAAGTGGTGTTTACTAATTTTGGGGGGGTTTTTCCAAAACAGTGTTGGTTATTAAACTATTTTATATGAAAGAAATATGTTGATATTCTATATATAAATGAATATTTTACAAATTTTTGATGTGCACATTAACTATTCGTTTTATGAAAAACTTGTGGGACAACTTAAATTCATTTAAACTTGTATGTGTGAATATGTCTTTATATTTTGAGAAGTATGAATGGATTATTTTGTGAGCACATTGAATATGTTTTGAAAACCTATGGCAAGTCATGATTAGAAGCTCAGTATGGTATTTAGTCCTTAGCAAGGGACAATCATATTGCAGCTAGTCCTTAGCAAGGGACGGTCCCAGAAAAGGGGACAGTGCACATTTGATAGCTCCTTAGCAAGGGAGTATACTATTGAGGATCCAAAAAGGAAGCTCCTTAGTAAGGGAGTGCACCTTTAGGTTCCAAATGAGCCTTCCTTAAGAAAAAGGGATGGAAAGGAGGTTCTAGTCCTAAAAGGGGACAACACAACCCTATCAACGGGGCGTAAACGTTGACCACGAGAAAAGCCTAGGAAAGTGTTTATATGACGGTATATATTATGATGGCTCACAATATAAAGATATTATTTTCTTTTACATGAAATATTTGATGACAAAATATTGATGAGTTATAAGTTGTGAATTTGTTAAAAGAATTATTTATTTAAAAGGTTTGTTCCCACACCCCAATGTTAATGAATTCCACTTATTGAGTTATCTCACCCCTCTTTATTTCCCATTACAGATACATTAGATGGAGTACTGGAGTAGAGATTCTTGTGAGACAGAAGTTACAAACTATTTTTGTGAAACTGAGGATTTTATTATTATTTTATGGCATTAAACATTGTATTGGAGAATTATCTTTGAGGATGTTTTGTATTTGGTGAATTAGAGTTCTGACTCTTGTGATCAGATTCAAGGTTGCTAGTTTCTTTTATTTAATATTTTTATGGATTATTCAGATTAAATAGGCTTTTATTACTTATGATTTTGGGGCGTTACAGGCTGAGACTAGACAGCCTGCTCCCCTAGCACCTCACATATACAAACCACCAGGCAGGCCACTTAAGCAAAGAAAAAGGGCTTCTGATGAGCCTAGGAACCCTTACAATGCAAGTAGTCTGAACAACTTGTAAGATGTGAGAAATGCAAAAAGAAAGGGCATAACTCAAGAGGGTGTAAGGCTGGTATCATTAGGGAGACACCATGGCAGAGAAAAAGCTATAAGTAATTGGGATTTAAATAGCAAAAAAAAAAAAAAAAAACTTGTTTTTAAACTTACAAAGGTATTTATGTATTGAAACTAGGTTTTGTTGCAGGTAAGGGAAGGGGTGCTTGCACCTAGTACTAGATCTGCACCTTAGCCTGCACCCCAGCCACCATCTCAGCAGCCTACCCAGACCTACAACATGATGTTTGCCATTCAACCTTCATCCTCACAGCAAGGAAATCAAGCTAGGCTATCTCACAGGAGAGCAGGATGGTTCTCTTCCTTACAGTCAGAGTTTTATACACCTTGGGAGACCTGGGATACCCTACCAAGTTCTTCACAGGTAACTTAGTTGCGTAACCTCTTTCTTGGATGGTTGTGTAGACTGAGATATTTTTTAACAAATGGATCTATTTTTTATTTTGTAGCCTTCATATGCAAATAGGAGCACTGATGGTGTGTGGACTAGACTCACTAGAGGACAGCTTGCTGCACAAAAGCCATCAAAAATGAATTCAGTGGGTGGAAAGAGGAAAGAGTAAAGGCAAGAAATGAATGAAGCTAGTGGGTACACATGCCAGCATTGGGAGTAAAGCTAGTGGGAACATGTGGACCTTTTTGTTTTTTTGTGAAGACCACTGTTGGCTTTTTGTAATTATCAATTAGTGTAAAAAACAATCACCTTGTTTTGAGCAATTATATGTATGTGTATATATGTATGTGTGTGTATATATATATATATATATATATGTAGCTGGCCTTGGAATGTGCTTTTTTGTAATTAAGGTACAATACACTCCAAGTTGTTATATGGAAGTTGTGGTATTATAGTTTGTATGGAACAATAGTTGTCCAAACTAGATTATATGAAAGTTTATTTATTGCTACTACAGATTGTGTCCAAGTAGATTTTTCCAATATAGATTGTATGGAAGCTGTTATTGTGGAATGGTTGTTATGGTATGCGCAGGTAACTGTATGGAACATTATTTGTCCAAACCAGATTATATGAAAGTTTATTTATTGCTACTACAGATTGTGTCCAAGTAGATTTTTCCAATATAGATTGTATGGATGTTGTTATTGTGGAATGGTTGTTATGGTATGCGCAGGTAACTGTATGGAACATTATTTGTCCAAACCAGATTATATGGAAGTTTATTTATTACTACTATAGATTGTGTCCAAGTATATTTTTCCAATATAGTGTATGGAAGTTGTTATTGTGGAATGGTTGTTATGGTATGCACAGGTCATTGACAATTGACCAATACTTCTTTCATTATATGCCCACAGACTAGTGACATGAACAATACTTCTTCCATTGAATGGTTGTTATGGTATGCACAAAATACTCAATATTGACCAATTCTTCATTCATTGACACATCAAAACATTATATCAGTAGGTTAGTGCTATTACAATGCAAATTCATTAACACCATTGCCATAACTATCTCTACTAACCAATTAACTACTTCAAGGCAACAATCTAGGTCTCTTCACTCCAGAGAACTCAATTGAGCCAAAACACAACAACATAACAATAACAAAAAAGATCCATGACAAAATGCATGCAAACTTCCACATTCTCTGCTTCTCTTCAGCAAACATGACCTTTTCCTTAGCTTTTGCACAGATAGTTCGAGCCTTTCTCTCCCTCTCCTTGGCTTTGGCTTCCTCTTCAAGAGCCTTTTTTGTCTTTTGCCTAGTTTCTTTTGCCATTTCCAGAGCTGTCCTTTCCCTCTCATTGGCAAGTTGGAGAGCACTCTGAAGCCTAGACATCCTTTCTAGAGCCAAAGGTGCAGTTTCATTCCCACGAGGACAGGTTGGGTTATCAACCCAAACAAAGAAAGGACACTTAGGACCAACTTTATAATGGCTACAACCCAAGAACCTCCTCCCAAAATTATACAAACTCAAACTTGTTCTTAAAACACAAGTCTGCTCATTACACATATGCCCACATGAACCCGAGAAATTACCACTTGATGAAGACATATCAACATAACACAATTCCTGGGAAGTACAAATTTAGACTTTCACACAGTAAGTTCGCACTTGAACAAAATTTGAAACCCTAAATCGAGAACAAACACAAATACGTGGGTGGGTCGCGATGAATAGTAGTCACACATACCTTGCCTAGCTTCGATGATGCAAAACAAGTGTTTTCTCCCCCTTCAAACACTCCAAACCACGAAGAACAAGCTGATCTTACCTCAGGTCTCTCTCTCGAAAAGATTTTGAGTTTTGGGTGTTTTGATTCGCGTTATGTTCTGTTTTGGGGTAAAAAGGTGTTTTTGTAACGGCAGAGACCAAGGTAGGTTACGGAGATTGACAGAAACATATCTCAGGTGGGTTAAGTGACACTTTTCAAACCATAGGTAGGCAAATTGATTTTTGCCCAAACCACAGGTGGGTTATGTGTAATTATCCCTATTTTATATTATTTTAATATGTTGTATGTAACAAAAAGAAAACGGGATGTTGGGTGTATTGTTAAATGAGTTGGTAAAGTATATAAAGTAGCTTTTTAGAGTAATAGGTATTTTTTTTAGGCAGAAATGCACTTTTCGTCCTTACCATTTGGCTCGATTCCCGTTTTGGTTCCTACTTTTTTATTTTTACCATATTTAGTCATTATTTTGAAAAACGCCATCCGTTTCGGTCCTTACCATTAGTTCCCTAACAGAAATATCCTACGTGACTAACGGAGTGCATTGTTGGCACTCAGAATGCCTATGGGGCCATTAAAATAATAATAAAAATTTTAATTTGACATTTAAATAATGCCACATCAGCATTTTTATGTTTAAAAAAGCCACGTCATTCTTTTTACTTTTCTTTCATTATTTTAAAATAAAATAAATTTTTAGTTATTATTTAATTATTTAAATAATAATTAAATAATTAAAATAAAATTTTCTTTCATTTCTTTTCTTTTCATTATTTTGTTGGAAGATCTTGTGTTTATGTTCTTTGTGTTCTTCCTGTCTTTAGTAAATTAATCCTTATTTTCTTTTCTTTTCTTTGTCTTTCTAGTACTTTCTTTATAACCATACACCAACCAAAATCCAGAAATCAACATACACCCACCAATATTCAAAACCCAGAAATCAACATACACCTACCAAAATCAAACCCAAAAATCGATTTGCAAACCCAGAAATTTGAACCCACCAACCCACTGATCTCCAACTCGAAAACCCATTGATCTCCACCATCCTTTAGATCCCACCATTTTGCCACAAACCCAGATCTCCAACTTGAAAACCCACTCATTGGAATCACAACCCACAAACTCACCAATCCGCCACAAACCCAGATCATCGGAATACACGACCATCTATCTCAACCGTGATTTCCACCACCAAGCTGAGAGATAGAGAGATGAAAGAGAAAGACCCACCGATTTGAGAGAGACCCATCGATCTGAGAGAGAAAAACACCGATCTATGAGATAGAATCTAGAGAGGATGAGCTTGAGCAATATGGGTCTAAGTTTGAGCCATTTGGGTATGAGTTTGAGCAATTGAGAGATGTATAGAAGAGGAATCATTAGAGAAAGAAAATAAAGAACCACTACCGATTGTGGTGGCGGCAACAGTGATGAGTGAAGGAGGCCTGCCATGGAGTTCGAAATATAGTTTTGAGAGTTTTGGAAGAGAGAGAGAGAGAGAGAGAGAGAGAGAGGTTAGAGAGAGTTTTGGAAGGGTAGGGGAACCGGTTTGATAAGGAAGTGTTGGGTTTGAAGTTTTTCCTTAGAGTGTGTGTGTGTGTGTGTGAGAATTTTTTGGGTTTGTGAATGAGAATTTGTTTGGTTGCCAAGAAAATACTTAATAAAATAATGAAAAGCAAAAAAAAAAAAAAAGACAAGAAAATAAGGATTAATTTGCTCAGAATATAAGTCATGTATTGGGGAAGAATACAAAGAACATGATGATTTTCTTCAAAAAAATGAATGAATGGAATAAAAAAAAAAGATTTAATTATCTTATTTTATTTTTTTAAAAAATAAGAAATTTTCAATTTTTTTAATGTCTAATGTGTTTTTTTATTTATTATTATTTAAAAGCTGACATGGACTTTTTTAATG
Source organism: Quercus lobata (assembly GCF_001633185.2). Lineage (NCBI taxonomy): Eukaryota > Viridiplantae > Streptophyta > Magnoliopsida > Fagales > Fagaceae > Quercus > Quercus lobata. Next base: position 24,187,693 of record NC_044912.1, on the reverse strand, counting down.
TTAATTAAAATTTATTATTATTATTTTAATGGCCACGTAGGCGTCCCGAGTGCCAATAATGTACTCTGTTAATCACGTAGGATATTTCCCTTAGGGAATTGACAATAGGGATTGAAACAGATGGCAATTTTCAAAATAATGCTTCTTTGAAGACTAAGAAATTGGGCTTGAACCAAGGAAGACTAACTTACTAGTAGTAGATTTCCGATCTGTTGGGTCACTAGCCCAATCTGTGTCAGAAAAGGTAGAGAAAGTAAGGGGGCCAGGATCAAGATGAATGCCAAAGTGCAAGGTCCCTCTCGCATAGCGAAGAATTTGCTTAGCTGCCTCTAAATGAGAAGTAGTAGGATGTTGCATAAACTAGCAAAGCTGGTGTACACTAAATGCTAAATCTGGGCATGTGAATGTCAAATACTGGAGGGCACCCACCATACTCCTGTACTTAGAAGGATCAGGTAAAGCAGACCCATCAAAAGGAGTAAGACGAGTGTTGGGGCAGCATGGAGTTTTAGTGGGCTTAGAATTCTCCATCTTAAATCTATAAAGAACATCAGATGCATATTTGGATTGGCACAAAGTGAGACCAAATTTGGTAGGCAAAATTTGAATGCCCAAAAAATAAGAGGAAGCTCCCAAATCCTTGAGTTCAAAAGCTTTGTTGAGAGCAGTGACAAGATGAGAAACTTGAGAAGGGGAATTGCTAGTGATGATGATGTCATCAACATATAGAAGAAGATAGATTATGGTCTAATGAGAGTGAAATACAAATAGCGAGGAATCAGCCAGGGAAGCTTCAAAACCAAGATGCAGGAGTTGAGAAGTAAACCTGTCAAACCAATCCCTTAGGGCTTGTTTCAAGCCATACAAGGATTTGTGTAACCTACATACATGGTTAGGAAATTGATGATCCACATATCTTGCAGGTTGCTGCATATAAACCTCCTCCTTTAGAAAACCATGGAGGAAGGCATTAAAGACATCTAGTTGCTTGAGAGACCAATTAAAGCTCATTGCTATAGAAAGAACAAGCCTCATTGTGGCTGGTTTAACAACTGGACTAAATGTCTTAGTATAGTCTATACCAACCTGTTGATGAAATCCCTTGGCCACTAACCTTCCTTTATAATGAGCAATGGTTCCATCACTATGTAATTTCAACTTGTAAACCCATTTACACCCTACCAAATTGATACTAGGTACTGCAGGAACAAGAGACCAAGTTTTCTGCCTTTACAAAGCCTAAAACTTCTCATCCATGGCCTTAACCCATTGAGGAAACTTAGAGGCAATCTTGTATGATGGGGGTTCAGTATAAGTGTAATCATCCATAGCCTTGTAACATATTTTAGGCTTTGAGATACCATTCTTTGATCTGGTGATCATAGGATGGGTATTGACAGGAGCAAGAACAGATGAAGTTCTGTTTGGTTGAGATGAACGAACTGAAATAGGTAGAAGAGGTGGTGATGGTTTTGGAGGAGTAGAAGTAGGACCAAATAGTGATGGTGATGTAGAGTAGGAAATAGAGGTTGAATTGTTAAGAGGAGCAGATGGAGTAGGATTAGCAACAGGTGTAGATAGAGTAGGACTAGTGACAAGAGCATATGGAGTTGGTATTATGGAAGTGACAGTTTGGGGGAGAGGAAAAGAAGGAGACTGAGAGTTAGATGGAGGTGTATGTCTAGAATAAGGACCTAGGATAGAGGGCTCATTGGAAGAGTGTAAGTACAACAGATTGGACAACCAAGCATCTGGATTAGGTGGATTAGGAGCTGAAACAGAAGAAGTAGCAAAAGAAAATGGAAACCTGGTTTCATTGAACAATACATGCCTACAGGTATACAATTTGTTAGTGAGTAAATCAAGACATAAGTATCCTTTAGAGACTATGGAATAGCCTAAGAAAATACACTCTGTGGTCCTGTGATTTAGCTTGTGTTTATTGTATGGTTTGAGGAAAGGGTAACAAGCACAGCCAAAAATTTTGAGGGAAGATAAATCAAGATGTTGGCCATAAAGTTTATACCAAGGGGATAATAAACCTAAAGTAGTAGTGGGAAGGAGATTGATGAGAGTCATAGCAGATTGAACAGCAGAGGACCAGTATGTGGAAGGTAAAGAAGCTTGAGAAAGAAGGGTAATAGTTGTCTTAATTAAGTGTCTATGCTATCTCTCTACTAAACCATTCTATTAGGGTGTATAAGGACAAGAAATCTGGTGATGAATTCCATTTGAAGACAGAAAAAACTCAAAGGATTTAGAAGTATTCTCACATCCTCCATCTGATCTAAGAGTTTTAATGTTTGAAGAAAATTGTGATTTAACCATAGCATGGAACATGACAAACTTGGAATACACTTCTGACTTGTTAGTGAGCAAGTGTAGCCATGTAAACAAGTGAAATGATCAACAAAAATGACATAATATTTGTAGCCATTTATTGAATTAAGAGGTGTTGGACCCCACAAATCAGTATGTACAAGTTCAAAAAGAGAATTAGCTACAAATCTAGAACTAGGAAATGGAAGTCTGTGCATTTTGCCATGAAGATAGTGAATACATGAGTTGACAAAATTAGCACTATTATTAGAAGACAAACTATTATTTTGTAACAAAAGCCAAAGAACTTGAGAATTAGGATTGCCAAGCCTGCTGTGCCACAAATGCCATCTAGAGGAAGAAAGCTTGATAGAATTGCACAGTTTATTAGGAAGAAGAAGCTTAGTGGCCTTGTGAGGATAAATGGGATAAACACCACATTCACTCTTGCCCTTGTAAAGTACTATCCCTGTGGCCAAGGCCTGAATTAACAGGGTGTTTTCATCAAAATAACACCAACAGTTATTATCATGGCAAATTTTGTGAACTAAAGCAAGATTAGAAGCAATAGAAGGGACTCTTAACACATTTCTAAGCTGAATAGCAGAATTAGAAGAAGGGATTAGAGAGTTACCTATATGAGTGATAGGTAAATTTTGTCCATTGCCTATTGTGAGGTGCTCTTGGCCAGTGTAAGGCTTAGGAAAGCTTAAGTGGTTGAGGCTAGAAGTGACATGGTCAGTGGTTGCACTGTCTGCCAGCCAAGGTTGCTCCTAAGTCATCATAGTGTTGGAAGAAGTAGCCATAGGAGCCAACTTTGTGGGTGGATGTTTGCCTTGATAGGCACAATCCATCTTGTGGAAGCAGTCTATGACAAGATGACCTGCTTTACCACAAATCTGGCAAATTGGCCTTTCTGTTCTTGCATTAGAACCTTGAGAGTGTGAAAATTGATTGAACTGATTAGGTGATGAACCTTTGCCTCTGCCTCTTGCATTGTTGCCTCTTCCTTTTACTCTATTATTAGACTGATTGTGATTATTATGACCACCGGTGTTGTTAAATCTTGGTGTGGTGTTATCTGCCATTGCAAAGGTGGAGTCTTTGACCTCCATACCTTCATTCAATGACTCTTCTTCTGCATTCAACAAAGTAGCTAACTCATCAAAACTTAATTTTGTGCTTCTGGTTTTGATTGCAGACTTGAATGCACTGAACTCTTTTGGAAGACCTTTGATTGCTACATGGAGTAACTCTTCATCATCCAAGAGAACACCTATTGCCATAAGCTTGTCTTTTATCACTTTAATTTTCTGCAGATATGTATCCACATATTCAGATCCTTTCTTCACATTATGCAACTCTCCCTTGAGATTCATCACATGTGATCTTGAAATTGAAGAAAATATGCTTTCAAGAACCTTCCAGACTTCTTGAGCAGATGAACATCCAATAGTTATAGCTAAAATTGAAGGAGTGAGGGTAGAGCTAATAAAGGTGAGAAGTGCCTTTTCCTTTGATTTCTAGATGAGATAATTTGGATTAAGCACTAAAGTAACAGTACCAGAGAGATCCTTGAGAAATTTCTTAGGAACGAGTGGAACTTCATCAAGAAGCTCAAACATAGAGTATGTTTCTAATACCATGGAAATTTGATGCTTCCAAACAATGTAATTGGAAGAATCAAGTTTGATTGTCATCATATTTGACAGTAATAGCAGAGGTTGATTAGTGAGATTGATTGAAGTGGATGTAGAGGTTGAAGGCACGGTTGTGGAGGTTAAAGGCATAGTTGTAGAAGTTGACGCTGAAGTGGGTTCTGCCATTGTTGGATCTATATAAACTGGGATCGATTACTGCTCTGATACCATAAAAGATTTGAGCTAAGCTTGTAAAGACTATAACAATGGAGTTTACATAGAGAATACTCAGTGAGAAATAAGAGAAAGCCAAAGAAAGATCTGAGAGAGAGACGAAGAGAGAATGGAAAATTCTGGAAGAATACTCACTTACTTTTCATTACACTTGATGCTCTATATATACAGTCTAAGATGATCACTAACTGCTTGACTATAACTGCCCTTAAATCTTGGGATTGATCCGGAAAGATTGGAGAAAAATCCAGAATAAAATAACTGAAACAACTGCCTAAGAGCATCCACAGCAGTGGAGCTAAAAATTTAGCAATTTAGCTTAACCAAAAGTTACTTTATCTATTTTACCTAAACACATACTTCAGCAGTGGATCTATTTTAGCTTTCAACACAATAAAATAATATAAATATCATAATAAAATAATATATCCCCTACAATAAAATAATATATCCCACTATCCAAAAAACATCCACAGCACCAACCACAACCACCTCTACCATCAGCCACAGCCATAATCACACCCACAACCACCACCACCAGCAGTCCACAATAGGAAAAAAATAAAAATAAAACCACCAACTGAAATCTCCAATCTCTTTCCTCAACTCAGACCAAACAAAATCACTAATCACAAACAAAATAAAAAATCACCAATCATAGAGTTGGGCTTTGGTGAGGAGGACAGTGTCGGCGTGGGTTTGATCGGTGGAAGAGAAGTGGGTCTGAGGCAATCGGCGGCGTGGGTTTGAGGCAATCGGTGGCTTGGGACGGCTGGGTCGGGCCGGCGGCTGTGAATGATGGAGCTTGAGAGAGTGACGGTGAGAGAGTTTGCTTGAGAGAGTTTTGAGAGCGGCTTGGGACGGTTGGGTCAGGCCGGTGGTAGTGAATGAGGGAGCTTGAGAGAGTGATAGTGAGAGAGGAGAGTGATTGAGAGAGGATGAGAGATTGAGAGAGTTTGCTTGAGAGACTTTTGAGAGAGGATGAGAGCTTTAGTGACTGGGAGAGAGAGAGAGAACACTTTTTATTATTTTAATCCGGTTGGGAGTAAAAAGTTATTATTTTTGTTTAGCTCTTAGCTATAATGCACATCTATCTATAGATGTGCACTGTAGCAATGGAGATAAAAAAAAAAAAGTTTGGCTCCACTGCTGCATGGTTCTTTTTGGTGTTTTGATGGAGCTAAAATAGCTATATAGCTATTTAGCTCCACTGCTGCAAGTGCTCTAATTAAGCTAAGAATCTGTTTAACAAAACTAAGTAAAAGGGACAGTGTTTCACTTAATTACAAACTCAACAATATTTAAATAGAACGACACCGTTTAGCTTCAACGCAATAAATGCTGTTTTAGCCGTTGGATGAGAAACTAGCCGTTACTGCTCTTTGCTCTGGAACTCTGATTGCTCTGCTTTGATTGCTCTGTTCTGTGCTCTTACTCTTAACAGTGTCTTTAGTTTCAAATGTCAGGAAAAAAAGAGATGAGGCATGTGAAAGCAACTTGAATATCTAAGGTCGTTTAAAATTTTTACAATGACAAGGCACTTCGCAAAGATAAGCGTGAACAAATTTTAACACTCTGCAGTTCATAGAACATACAAATAACAAAGAGATTAAAAATGGCAAATACAAACCAGTAAACATTTCTGAGTATTTGTATTACTAAAAGATAGCCTGGGTTAAAATAACAGATCAATTTGAACGTCTCTGCTCGTACACTAATCTTTTTTAACTCACTCTTCCACCTTTCATTTAAAATCTAAATGGACATAGAAAACTGCCATCACTTTGCTTGTCTAATTCATGGCGTGCATAAGGAATGGAAGGGGGAACAAATCAAATAAAAGAGGTGACAACTTTCCAGTATCTCACAGCATGTAAAAAAACACTATCTAAAAAAACTTCTAATTATACCCTTTTTTAAAAAATAAAATAAAAAACACTATCTAATCTTAATTTAGAGAATTATTATTCTTATCATTAAATTCTAATTAATTTTTCTTTTAAAAACATATACCATTACTCCATTAGTATTTTTTAGTAAAAGCTTATCATTAATTTTTATTAAAAGACAAATTTATCATTTAAACTTTAAAGGCCACACCCACAAGTGTAAATCATTCAATATTCAAACCTAAAATTGGACTTGTGTTTGAATTGTTTGCTAAATAAGCAAGTATAAACATTTTCTCTAGTCAAATCTAAGTTGTAAAGCTATTCATAAATAACTCGATTTATTTACAACTTTATAATTAGAGGAGATCATGGTATCTCTTCTTACTCAACTGTTGGTTATTTTAATGGTATCTTTGCCATGCAAGGTTGCTTCTACCCAAATATTGGCTAATATTTTTCATATTGATAGGCACATGAGAACCAAATTTCTTTTATTGTCTTTTAGAAAAAGTAGTTTATTCACTTTTTTTTTTTTGAGAAACAAACACACATACACAAAAGAGAGAGGAAAATGAGTTCTAACACAATGGCACATTACAAACTCCACTTTATTGTATAATTTCTAAAATCTCAAAGAAAAAAGAAAAAGAAAATTATATATGACTTCAATTAGAAAAATAGAATCTAGAATCAGCATATAAATTTACTTGGACTTGGCAACAAGCATGAGATAAAAGATAACAACCTAAGAATCAATACCACATGGCTTAAATAAATTTGTTTCTTTTATCTGTTTTTATTTTTATTTTTATTTTTTATTTTTTTATAGGAGTTTCTTTTATCTGTTAAATTCACATTTTGTTTATGATAAAAGAAACAGACACAAGGAAAGAATCCAACTTGCACCATTTAGCACTCAACTCATTATTCTTCTTTATATATGAGTTAATATTGATATTTGGTGATTTGGGAGGAAAATAGTATACTCTAGAGAGAGAGAGAGATATCATCATATGGAGATAAAATATTTCGATCATCCTCATCATCTGTTATCGCTGAGTAAGACGAAGTATGATTTGATCGATTGCCCGATATGCTTAGAGAAGTTGGGCTCCATTGGTACTCAGAACTACAATTGCAGTACTGAGGGTTGTAAGTACGGAGTGCACGAATCATGTACAAAGCTTCCGCGAGAGGTGCAAAGCCCCTATCATCCACACCCACTTACCCTTCGGCGACCTCTGATCCACGGTCGCCTCGACTTTTATAGCTTTAAGTGCAATGGTTGTCGTAAGTATGACAAGGGCTTCGTCTACAGCTGTGACGATTGCGATTTCAAACTTGGTCTTGAATGCGCCTTTATGGGGCCGGTAAAGGTAATAGAAGGTGAAGGTGGATGCCAAGGACAACTTCGTAAACATCCTAACCACCAACAACATCCATTGCTGCTCTTTGAAAAGGTCCCCAACAAGCATTATAAGTGCCCTGTATGTTTAAAATACTGCTCAGATCCTGATCCAACCTATGGTTGCTGGGAATGTTGCTTATATCTCCATGATGGATCATGTTTTGAGACGAAGTTGCCACCACAGATCCAACACTTCTATCATCCTCATCCTCTCACCCTCTCCACTACACCTCGAAATGTTAAATGCAGAGCTTGTTACGAGTGGAGTTGGAATATAATTTGGTACTATAGCTGTAAACAATGCGAAGATTTTGGGATGGATATTCCTTGCGCTCTTTCGGTGTTGGCCGCCAGTACCACTACTAAATCTGAAAGTCAGATTCAGCATTTCCTCCACGGACATACATTGTCACTCAATAAGAACAAGCTTGATGATCAAAAAGTAGCTGATTGCTGTGTATGTAGGAAAGGCTGCACAGGTCCTACAATCTATGTTTGTGGCAGAGATGGAAATTGTAAGAATATTTACTTTCACAAATCATGCCTTGAGTTCCCGCAACAGATCTGTCATCCCTTTCATCCATACCACCCTCTCACTCTCACCCTGGTCGAGCAAAATTTTTATCATTTAAAAAAATGCAATGCCTGTCGCAAGTCAATCCATACTTTCATATTATATGGCCATTGCAGCTTCGCCTACATTTGTGAGGGTCACAAGTGCGATTTTCTCTTGCATGCTGAATGCAGTACTGTGATGATGCCTGTCATAACATATGAAGGTCACGCTCACCTTCTACAATTCAGAGACCACAATATAGAGAATAATAAACTTAACTGCAGTGCTTGCAAATCCAATATTTGCGAATCATGTGCCTTCACTTGTCTCGATTGTGATCTCAATCTCCATCTTCTCTGTGGTCCCTTACCACATTCCATTAAACACAAATATCATAATGTACATCCCCTCCTCCTTACAAATTCACCTGTGCAAGAGGAACTGGAAGATGAGACAGATGAATTCTATTGTCATGCTTGTGAGGAAGAAAGAGATCCACAATTACCAGTTTATTATTGTGCAGAATGTCAATTTGTTGCTGAAATCAAATGTGTCTTCTCTGAGGTAAGGTAGTATACAATCTTAATATTTTAAGAATCTAATCCAATTATCCAATTACTAAAGTAAAAAACACAGTGGAGGTCTTGTTATCATTTTACTAGTTGCAGACACGTGTAGTGCACAAGAATATGTAATTATTTATAATGTGGTGTAATGTATAATATGTTTTCTGAAATTTTCCAAATATAATAGATTAGGATTAGTCATCTTTAGAGATTCTAACACTCAAAAATTTTCTCTGAGCTCCCTAAATATTTTCCCTATTTTTTGATTGCATACAATACAAGCATCACCCATTAATATTCATTATGTATCTCTCTCTACCAATGCAAGAACTTCTTCAAGTATTCTCTCTCTCTCTACAAATACATCTTTTAATTTGCTCTTTTTATCTCAATTACTCTTTATTTGCATAATTTGAGTGAGTTTTATTACTATTATTATTCTTTTTGAGATAACTTGTGTCCTAGTAGACTAAACTTTCTCAAACTTCAAAATTATTATTTTGGTCGATTTCAAATTTCTCCTCTCAAGGAGATCACCATCTCCATGCATGTCCAAACTTGATGATAGCAAACAAAATTCATCATTAGATTATAGGATTATCTTAATCAATATTAAAATGAAATCAAAGGCGTAAGATAAAGATTTTGTAATAATCGATTTGTCAAACTATTGGTAGAAATATACAAATACATAGCCAAGTAGATTGTGTTTTGATATAAACTCAAATTTCAACGTCCAAAAACACTAAATATTAACCCAAATTAAATTAAACCAAACACTAAAATGCATAAACCCAAAGCAAAGTTGCTAAAAACACAAAAACTCATTAACTCAAAGCAGAGTTAATAAAAAATAAAATATCCACCAAAAGAAAGAAGAAAATCGAAAAGAGAGAGAATGAAAAAGTAATCACATTTTTTTATAGCCAGAACACGGACTGAATGGGAGAGAGGTGTAAAGGGAGTAATAGCAAATTTATGAATAAAAAAAATGGAGAGAATAGGATTAAGAGAGAGAGAGAGGGTTGGAATAAAATTTGAAATGGGTACACTTGACAATATAAACCATTTAAAGAATCAACATCTTAGTTCTACAAGGTCAATTCGGAGTGGCTTGGTATGTTTATAAAATATGATCAGAGGAACTATAGATGGAGCAATTAGGCATACATTGATACCAACTCAAAATGTTTTTAAGTTCAACTCCATTGACAATTATGAATCTTTTCTCGGATTACACCATTTATCTCAAGTTTTGGATATAACGAGGACAAGGAGTCAAAATGGAGGAGTAGGGTTGGAGGAGAGTGATGGTATGATGGGTAATAATGGAAAGTTATAAGAGCCAAAAAGAAAAAGAAAAAAGGAGAGGAATGTTTGAAATAGGCTGATGATGATTCACAATATGAAATTAGCAAAATTAATAGTTAATCCTCCATTATTATAAATTGTATAGATTAGTCATAAACCCACACGATGCCTAAGAAAATTTCAACCAATATATGAAGTTAATATATGCAAAGAACATAAAATAGAAGGCCATCGAATTTAAATGTCCTTTTTTTTAATAACAAAATTCATATGACCGATTCTAACTAATCTGTTGAGAATCCATAGCCGGCCCCAAAATTTTGAGACTAAGGCTTTGTTTGTTTGTTGTTGTTTTTAACAAAATACATGAAGATTTTTTTGCCTTTAATCATCCCTAGTCTGTTAATCTAGAGACTTCTATCATGCATCAACAAATAACTGAGTACATGTATCTTTAACTAGAACTATCTTGAAAACAGAAGAGAACTAAAAATTTCTACTAGTAAAATTGATTTAGGCTCAAAACATAGGTACAAGGTAGTCATCAGTTGGAATGTCTGGCAAAATAAAGCAGCTGCTAAACGTAAGAGCGGAGAAAAACAAAAAGAAAAAAAAAAAAAAAAATTTGGAAAGAAGGCAACCCTTAGGACTCCAAATCCCAAATCCAACATGGCAGCACAAGAGCACAGCAAAAACAGGGGTTAAAGCCTACTCTATTAGTTTTTTTTTTTTTTTTCAAAGCACTATACAATTTGATATTGGACAACCAAAGTGGTGGTGGTTATAAGATTTTTTTTATTTTTATTTTTTAGGATAGCTATTAAGTAACTTAAATTATACTAATTATAATAAAATGAGAACTTGAATATACTGATATCACATAAAAAACACACAAATACATAAAATTTTACAATTTGTTTTTTATAAAAGAAAAGATAAAGTGAGAATTGAGAATATGTTAAGATAAGAGTAATAAGGTGAAAAAGAGTCTAAAATGATGATAGAGAAGAGAAAAATGAAGAGAGAGAGAGAGAGAGAGAGAGAGAGAGAGAGAGAGAGAGAGCAATGAATGATAGTTGTTGTGACTACAAGTCAAGCTACTAAGGAGGGCAGAGTTGCTACGACTACAAAACTAAGGAGAGTAGAGTTGTCGGAGCCACTAAGGAGAACTCACAATCATGGTATCTCTCTTGGTATCTTTTTTGGAAAAATAAATTTAAGGATTATTTTTATGGAATGTGTTAAATGAGTTATGAATCTGAATGATTTAGGGTTTTTATTTTTGAATGGGCCTTTTGTTGAATATTTTGTTCATTTATTGTTGTTTGAGCTATTTTTAATGTTATTTAGGCTTCTTCTTCTTCTTTTTCTTCATTTGTTTAAGCGGTTAAAGATTATGTTTGGGGGGCTAAGATTATTTTTGTTAAACCCAAATTCTTGGGAATCTAAAGTCAAATTGTTCAATTTTTTAGGGCGGACAAAATAAATTGGTGTAAAAATAATTATGTATATAATTTTTTTGGGAGAAATTTCATTTTACTATCCTAAACTATATCCTTAATTATACTTTGCACCTTAAATTTTTTGAATGCACGTGCAAATTGTAACAAGGGTCATAGTTTATGATGCAAAATGTGTATTTGAAAAGTTTAGGGTGCAAAGTATAATTTGAAATATAGTTTAAAATGGTAAAGTGTAATCTAATTTTCCTTTTTTTTTTTTTTTTTTTTTTTTTGCAAGTCAAGGTATTCTAAGCAACATGTAAAACCGCTGCAGAACCAAAGTAGTTATTGAATGAATAGGCACTTTTATGGTCTTAATTTGTGCTTTTGTGTGTGTACTTTTGACTTAATCTTTGGTTTGTTTCTAGTTAATATTATTGCTAAAGGGAGAGCATGGAGATGTAGATTTGAGGACTACTAGTGGACAATTTGGCAAGTTGACTTTTAAAAATATTGCAAAAGAGATGGCGCAAGAGAAAGAAGAACAAGTCAAGACACCTTTAACTCTATATGATATTTTGAAATCTTGGAGTATAGATGAGATTGAGCAATTGAATAGTGTTTTGAGGGCTGGAGAAAGGACATTATTTATTGCTAAAGAGGATGGCTATGATGAAGATAGTGCAGGTGAAACTCTCCTATTTTCTGATAAGACTTACACACAATTCATGAAGCTTCTTGATCGTGGTACAAAAATTCCTACACCATTTAATAATGTAGGGGAGTTTCCCAAGGTTAGTCCTGAGTTGGCTCCTAAAAAAGAGGTTGTCAATGTCGGGGATTACATGGTAACTCTGAAGTTGGTCCCTATCCTCAAGCACTTGCTTTCCAAACACAAGGATATTAGTGCCACGTCCATCTTAAGGCCAAGGGTGAAAATGTATTTACTTAACATGTTATGTGGGTGTATATATAGCATGATAAATACGAAGGTTGTGAATATCACAGAAAATTTGCTTCTCAATTGGTGGACATGCTTGAAGATCTTACAATTCGCAGAATTTAGAATTCAATTCGCCTTTGATCATTTGAAGAGAGTTGCACATGCTTACCTTGGTCTTCACGTTAGAAAAGAAGTAGATATTACCCTTGATAAAATTGATACAGAGATTCAGGCTCTTGAAGATAATCGCAAAAACGTAATAGCTGCAAAATCTACAAAATCTAACTTATTTAAGGAATGCTTGAGGGAGGCTTCGATATTGAAGTATGGGAACGCGGGCACTTTTTTACTTTATAGGTGAGCTGTGGCCTTTAAGGGAAGAAGAAATCAAATCTAGTTATCATTGTTTCATCGCTTTGATTGTGCAGCATTTGGGTAAGGGGAATGTATTTAAATACCAAACTTATTCATACGTTATTATAAGCTGTTAAAGAAAAGGCATGGACGTATGTTATTTCTTTTGTATTACTCTGCCTCATTTATCATTTATGTACCACTAGTCACGGATTTGCACGTTGCGCATGATAAAATTTTTAGGATGATCTTATTAAATTTATTTTTTGCAGTATGAACTAATTTAATAAATAGTAATGTATTTTATAATAATATTTTCATTTATTATAGGAACAATCACAAATGTAATATATATCATTTTTGTCGTACCACAATAAAAACAATACAATTTTTCTCAAGAATTCAAAAGGTAGCAAAATTTTTATGTATCATTAAAAATTATATAAAATTTGAAAATTATTATTTTTAGTTTTAAACAAACTTTTTAAAATCCAATTGTATCTACTGTACAATCAAAAACACCAAAAACGTATGAAAAAAAAAATCAACAAAAACTACAATTCAAAAAAAGAAAGGGAAAAATAAAAATCACTTCAAAGTCAAACTTTTTCTTCTGAAGATGTAAAACATTTCAAATGTGATGTGATTAAGCCCAATATCCAATGTATAATCAAATTCAAAAGTTTTAATAAGATTTTGAAGTGATGTAATAGAAATATGTCATTATTCCCAAGAAAAAAAAGTGATGGTTATAACTTTATATATAATGATTGTAACCAAGAGTACAAAGGGGAAATTTAGAGAAACTTTTTTGTAAAAAGAAGAAGTATTGTTGTACGGCACCGAGATCCCAAGACCCATATAGGCCCTTGGGCCCAGGCCCAACGGGAACAGCCCCATTGCCCTAAGCCTTTCTTGGATCTGCCTTAGCGCAAAAACCAATTTTGGGCCTTGAATTTTGATGTGTGCTCGGCATAAGCTTTCCCGAACAAGCGTATTAGCCGTGTCTGGGTAAATCATGATATGCTCGGTAAACTGCATTGCCGAGCACTATCAACTAAGCTGGAACCAAGTTCCAAGGCCATAATCGTTGCACCCCACTCTCACCTAAAAATCCACTTAAATCAGATAATACTGGACCTTCAATAGCACTAACAGAGGCTGAAATCGTAATCTCACCACTGACCTTGGCTATAAATAGCAGAAGTTTGGAAGGAAGAGGGGGTTCAGAAAAATAGAGAGAAAACAGTCAAGTGAGAAGAAGAAACTGAGTGTTGCTTTGAGTCTCTCTGCCGAGAACGACCCAGAGTAGGAAATCCTCAAGCCCACTACAAATAAATTGTGAGCCCAAGAGAGTTAAGGCCCAACGGCCTCATTCCTGGTTCCCACAATTGTGTTAATACTATCATAATATAATCTAACATATAAAAAATGAATAGATAAATAAATAATTTTAAACACAAAATTGAATTTGTTTTCTTAAAAATCTCAAAGAATACACAAATGAGATAAGGAATATAAGCAATACAAAATATTCGTAAATGCTTAAAACAATTGCTCAAGCATCTAAAAATATCATATAATGAAGACATAACAATTTGCTGCTAATTGTTAAACAAAATATTTACAAATAGTGAAAGGAAACTGTACAAATACCATCTTCTTCAACTGCATTAACTGTTCTTCATCGTATTGTCCAGACTATCCTACTGTTTTCCAAATAAACTAAAACTTGATAACAACACAAAATATGAACATATTATAATATGATTTTTCCCTAAATTTGATCAACAACATTAAAACTATTTTGTGTTGTAAATAAAATGATAAAAAAAAATACTTGCATCAAGTAACACATAAATTAGTCAATAATAAGACAATGGGAGTACAAATCTCTTAAAAAATCCAACAAAAAATGAAAAAAAGAAGAAGAGAGAGGGCAAGAAATAACCTTTTTGTGTGGGAAAATACACATAAAATGGGAGAAAATGACAAATTTATAGTAAGGGGATGAGAATAAGAAGAGTCAAAATAAAGAAGGATAAATGGACAAAATTATATGTAAAGTTAAAATTGTCTAAGAGGAACATGTATAGACAATACTTAGTTATAACATCAAAATCAAAGTAGGTGAATATGTAAAGTTAAAACCGCTTAAGATGAATTTGTAAAGCTAATGTATTTATATATTTAATATTGTCAAAAAAATTAAAAGTAAAAAATAAATATGAAAAACAATAATGATGTGGCGATGGGAAAATTATTGAATACTCTGGAAATACCATAAATATATACTCTTTCCTCTCACATAAATTGTGAGTCCCACCATAAATTTAATTAGTGAAACCTACAGTTATGTGAGATGAGGGAATACGCATTTATGGTACTTTAGGAATACCCAATAATTAACCGTGGCAATGACGTGAAGGATGAGGTGGCTAAACAGGAGTGTAGCAATAATAAATGCTACACCTCACTTTTAGATATATATATATAGATATAGATGATATTTAGTGGTACTCATTGTCTTCACCCACTTACGTCTAGTTGCTCACTGACTCACAGTTCTCTCTAGTTTGATTTAAGGAGGAGGTTGAAACGGTCGAAAGAATTAGGGATTTTGATCCCAAATAAAGTCTGACGTGTTTGCACATGAGGCTACTCAAAGAGTTGTTTTTTTAACTATTTATTATTTATTTATTTTATAGTTATGCTGATGTGGCATTCCAGCAGTAGTCTACATGTCAGAAAAAATAATATTATATTTGGACCATTAGCCACGTTAGTATTTTCCATCTATCACTTAACGGCAAAGACGACACAATACCAAAATGTTAGAGACTAAATTAACACATTTAAAAGATTAAGTACTAAATTTACAAATAGAATAAAGGTTAAGTACCAAATACATAATTTACCCTAAAATTTTCTACACTCAAAAATTTATGCTAACTGTAGAGAGTGAAAATTTTCAATCAATCACAAATTGTGACATCATACCATTAAGTCCATATGGTATGATCAAAGCAACCAATTACAAGACGCCATGTTCTACTTAGTGTCATTGAATAAAAATTACAAATAATACCTAAGAGCCAATTATACGTTGACATGTGTTATTATTTTTAATTTAAATGACATAAGCAGTTTAATTAAATGTTGCCATGTGTTATTTTAAATTAAAACGCTTTGACTAATCAAATAATGCCATGTGTTCCTTGGAGAATAAGACATAAAGTCCCTCCATTTAAATTATAATACATGTCATCAATAATAGCCAATCACGTGTCATCAAACCTCCCGAAAACCCTATAAATAGAGACTCTCATCAGTCTTGTGGAAACACATTCAGAAGTCTTGAAACTTTGCTGGAATCAAGCTCCAAAGCTTCCAAGAACTTCAAGAATTTCAACCTTTGAATACGAAGAACATTTGAAGAGAAAGCATTCCAGTCATCCTCCTAAATTTTAAAGTGTATTGAAATCAAACTCAAAAGCATCCAAAAACTTCAAGAGATTGCAAGTTAGTGAAGATCTACGAATTCAAGCCTCTAAAGCCCCCAAAGAACTTTCATTACAATCTTCGAAGACAAAGAAGATTTGTAGAACACAAAGAATGAAGGATTCCTAACAAACACATAGTTATAGATACATTGTAATTTTGTTTCAAAGATCTCTCGATCCATTTCCCAATCAAATTGAGGAGCATCTAGTGTTCAAATAAAGATTATACTTGAATAAAAGATTTTTCAAAGAGATCGAACCAAAGGAGTATTCTGTTGTAATATGATTTAATTGCAGAGAATTGTACCTACTCGTTCCTTAATATAAATTTTCATTTGTCAAAATATTTCGATTGTTTGATTTTCAAACTTGAAATTTAGTGTTTACACTAACAAATAAGAACTAAATTATATTTGTCATTATTTTATTTTGAGTTAGAATGATTTTTGTTTATGAGTTTATAAAAATTAAATTTATCAATGTTGCATTGCTGAAAGCTATATATAATTTTTAGCATGAAATAATATATCTATATTATCCATAAATTACGAATAATAATTTAATGTTTTATTTATAAGCATATATAATACTATATGAAGCCTATATATATAAGTATTTTTTATACATGTATACATATAAATATATAATTTTATATATACTGAAAGTTCAAAAACGTGTAAAAACACCTTTGAACGTTTAGACCCCCAAATTACAACTTAATCAATTCAAGCAATATGTCAAACAACTAGTGTGCGGAAACTTAACATATGCTATCATACGAAATTGATTAAATACTATCTAAGCCATAACAGATTAAAATCCACAGCAGATAAATAAAAAGGCAAAGATAGAGAGGAAGGAAGATGCAAACACAAAGACAACACGCGATGTGTTATCGAAAGGAAACCGAAGCCCTCGGCGTAAAACCTCTCCGCCGCCCTCCAAGCGGTAAACAATCCACTAGAAAATGTAGTTGGGATACATGAACAACAATAGACCCTCCAAGCCTAATCTACCCGATGTACCTAAGCCTTCCAAGCTTCTTGCTCCAACGAGGTTGCGCCGAACCTTTTTCTTTTCTAGCTTACCGGATTCCGCTACTAGACCGTAGCATCCGCCATCCTTGGCATCCTCCAATGTTTCCCAAAACTCCAAAACCACTCAACACTCTAAATGGGTGTGGGTAGTGTTTGGATAGAAATCTCATCTCAATAGGTATGACAATGAGAGAGGGAATGAGAAGAGACTACAAAGGTTTCTCTCTAAGAATGAGTAGCTCTCTCTAATTGGGTGGGTGTTTTGAAGAAACCTCTCTTAGGGTTTTTCTTTCTGAATAGCCACACATATCTTGTGGGAATGAGGGGTATTTATACTGGTGTGAGAATGGAATACGAAGAGTCAGTTTTTCCAAAAACAGGGCTGGCTGGCGACTTGACCTCGCGACTTGACTGAGTCGCGAGTTCAAGTCGCGAGCTAACTTAATGGCCAGTCTGGATTTTTGTCGTGTAGTGCTCCAGGTGGCGTGACTGTTCAGCTCCCCTGCATGCTCTGCACGTGAGCAACTTTTGGCGGCTTGCAAGCCGCGAGCCACCCGCGAGTCCTAGCCGCGAGTCTCTGCTTCACTGCACTGTCTTGAGCATTTCTTCACACTCTCTCACACACTACCCTTACATGATTCCCACCTAAATACAAGGTTTCTAAGTGCTATATTACAAGCAAATTTGTCATGGAATAAAGCCAACACATGGTTGATTAAATTCAACCTTACATATACTCAAATCGAGATTTATACTCATACGTTTCTTCAAGAACACATTATTTTGTTTGAGCTTTGCTCATTCATTAGTTAAAGCTAAACTTGGATTTGAGTTTGAGTTATTTGCTAAATAAGTGAGCATAAACATTTTTTCTAGTCAAATCAAGATGTAAAGTTGTTTATAAATAACTTAATTTATTTAAAGCTCTATGATTAAAGACGTTTATAGAATCTCTTCTTGCTTAGCTGTTGGTTAATTTCATGTTAACTTGGCCATGCAAGGTTGCTTTTACGGGAGAACAGGGCAAGGTTGCTTATTCATACGGTTCTACCAAAATATCGACTATTATTTTTTATGTTGAAACAGGCACATGAAAGCCTACATTCTTTTGTTTTCCTTCGTTTCTTTTAGGAAAAGTAGCTTATTGTGTAAGTTTTAAAATTTTAATGAAGAATGCAAATATATACATGCATACATACATACTAGACTCATTACATGCGCAAAGTGCGTGCAATAATACTCTTTTATTATTATTTATTTTTAGAGGAATTTATTTGTTTTATTTTTTTTTGTTTTGTTTAGTGTTATAATGCTTAAAAGTGATATATAAATAACCATGTGTATTTTTTTTTAAAAAGAATGTAAGGTAACATAGAAAATTGTTCAAAAATGAGATAAAGAACCGTAATAAGTTGAAACCCAATAGAACATTATGAATTTATTGATTGGAATAAAAATTGTGATAAGTAAGAAAATTTGAGATTTGAACAAAAAAAAAAAGATGATATACATTAGTGTGGATGGATGAGGATTTCTGATACTTGTATAGAATTTGGATAACAAAAATTTTGAAATGTTTTATAGAATTTTTTTAAAAAATGTAAAAATTTTGAAATGTTTTATAGAATTTTTTTAAAAAAAAAACCATAGAAATTTTGGGATAAAAATGAGTCGTTTTTATGTGAAGTAGTGGGTTTTTTTTTTTTTTTTTTTTTTCTTTTTTTTTGGAAGAAGTAATTTTTTATATATTTTTTTATAAAGATAATTGAAGTATTTCAATTTAAATAGATAACAAATACAAATAGTAATCAGACATTTGAATACAAATCGGTGGTGAGAATAACAATTTTTTTTCTTCTTCTATTGTATGTGAAATAGTATTACTGTTTTAACATATTTTGCTTTTTTGTAGGAAAAAATTAAACTAAAAGGGTATGTTATTTCAGAATTTGTATGAGAATATTTGGGTATGCCAAAATTTGAAGACAAAATAAGGGAATCCTTTTATTAATAGCGTATGTATATGTGTGTGTGTGTGTATATATATATATATATATATATATATATATGACTTCAATATTTGAGCCTTTAATTGATAATATCAAGATGTGAGACTGGGGACGTTAAACTCTACAAAGGGGGACTTGAGTTTCGGAAATAAACAGATGAATAAAGCAAAATGGATCATATCTAAGGATAGCTGTTTGGATTTAAAATTGAATGGTTAAATTAGAAAAATAGCATCTAGAATCGGCATATTAGTTGCTTGGAGTCTTAGACTCAGCAACAAGCGTGACTGCGTGAGATAATGATAACAATCTAAGAATCAATACCACGACTTAAACAAGCTACCTTTATTTTTTTTTGTTAAGAACAAAATGCTCCAACCACTAATAGAAAGATAACATTTACCACATTTTGGTCTGACACCTAAGTGAAAGCCAGTCGCAAGTAAGCTGGCCAATTGCTTAAAATCCATTTTATCTCACGAAATAAGGTTTAACCAAATCAATTATATAATTTTTTTTTTTAATTGAGAAACAAACATACACTGATACACAAATAAAAAAGAGGAAATAAAGTTTTAATGTAAATGCATATCACAAACTCTACTCAAAAGACTTTAAAAAAAAAATATTAATAACAGACAGGGAGGAAGGGGAATCCAACCAGACTGTGATGGAAGGAAACCCTCTACTTTACTCATTCTTCTTTGCAAAATAGTATTTTAAATGTAATGTAATTGAAACTTAAAAGCTCATATTGTTATTTGGGAGGAAAATACGATAGAGAGGAGGAGGAAGAGGGAGAGGTTCTATATGTATGGAGATTAAATATTTCGATCACCCTCATCATCTGTTATCGCTGAGTAAGCCGAAGTATGGTTCGAAAGATTGCCCGGTATGCTTCAAAAGATTGGGCTCAATTGGTACTCAGACCTACAATTGCAGTGCTGATGGTTGTAGATACGGCGTGCACGAGTCATGTGCCAAGCTCCCGCAAGAGGTGCAAAGCCCCTTTCACCCACCACACCCACTTACCCTACAGCGACACCGCCTCTATGTCGACAACTATAGTTTCTTTCGTTGCGGTGGTTGTAATAAGAATTGGCTGGGCTTCGCCTACCGCTGCGACGACTGCAATTTCCAACTTGATCGTGAATGCGCTTTTATGAGGCAAGGGAAAGAGCAACTTGATAAAAAACATCCTAACCACAACCATCCATTGGCACTATTTGAGAAGGTGCCCACGGAGCGTTATAAGTGCGTCGTATGTGGAAAAGCCTGCAGCTCCGATCCTGATCCAACCTATGGTTGCTGGGAATGTCGCTTGTTTATCCATGGACCATGTTTTGAGAGGAAGTTGCCACCAGAGATGCATCACTTCTATCATCCCCATCCTCTCACCCTCTCAGCTACACCAGCACATCTACATATTACTTGCGAAGCTTGTTATCAAGAGTTCGCTTGGGTCTGGTACTATAGCTGTAAACATTGCCATGATTTTGGGATGGATATTGGTTGCACTCTATTGGTTTTGCCCACCAGTACCAGCATCAAATCTGAAACTCAGATTCAGCATTTCCTCCACGGACATCCTTTGTCACTCCGTAACAATCAAGAAGTCCGCCCGTGCCGTTTATGTGAGAAAGGCTGCACAGGTCCTACCTATGTTTGTGACTACGGTAGAGATAACAACTACCGTACTTGTAGTAAGTACATTTACTTTCACAAATCATGCCTTGAGCTCCCACAACAGATCTACCATCCCTTCCATCAATACCACCTTCTCACCCTGCTGGATCTGAGTCATTATTCTTCAAGAAGATACAGAAAATGCAATTCCTGTCGAAAGCATGCCTTTTTCATTGCCTACATTTGTGAGAGTTACAATTGCGATTTTATCTTGCACGTTGAATGCAGTACTGTGGTGATGCCTCCCATAACATATCAAGGTCACAGTCACCTTCTACAATTCGGGGACCTTCAAAAATTCAGGGACGCCGACAAAATAGTAATAGAGATTAATCTACTTGAGTGCAGCGCTTGCAAATCCAATATTTCTGAATCATATGCCTTCACTTGTCTCTACTGTGATTTCAATCTCCATCTTCACTGTGGTCCCTTACCATATACCATTAAACACAAAGATCATATTATACATCCCCTCTTCCTTACAAATTCACCTCTTCCAGAGGAAGTGGAAGATGAGACAGATGAATTTTATTGTCATGCTTGTGAGGAAGAAAGAGATCCACTGTTACCCGTTTATTATTGTGCAGAATGTCAGTTTGTTGCTGAATTCAAATGCGTCTTCTCTCAGGTAAGGTGATATACAATCATATTATTTTTGAAGATATGAAAGTTTAAATCATAACCTATTAATTAGTTGCTAGCTAAGACCTTTTTATTCCAGAATTGAAATCACCGTGAGTTGTTTGTTTCTAAATTCATATCACTTTATAGTCTTTACTCTCTATAACTAAAACAAAAACATAATGGAAGTCATCCCAGGAAAGAATTCTAGGTAGCATGTTTTGTAACCGTATCAATGATAAAGATTGCATAGCATTGAATAAACCAGGCTTGTTAATGTCAAGTGCATTTAAATATTAATCTTTTGACCATTTTCAACATTAGAGCCGATGTGTAGATGGTGGAAATCAGTCATTTATAAACTATAAGACAGTGTGTAGAAAGGGTTATGAAGGTAGAACTGCAGAGACTACTTAATTCTCAACATTAGAGCGGGTGTGTAGATGGTTTTTTACTTTTTAATGGGAAGCTTCAGAATTTTATTAAAGAAAATCAAACTGATACATCATAAACAAGAAGACTCCCTAAACCAGGAGGAGTCTCTTTCTAGCCACACTTACGTGCCATCTGTGCCAAAGCATGAGAAGCTTTATTGGCAGGGCGTGGCACCTAGTTGACACAGCAAGAATCAAAAGCTCAAAGGGTCTGCTTCAGCTCTACCAATATAGGGTCCAAGGCCGAGAGGTCTTCTGAACGTTCCTTTACCTGAAATAATATTTTTGGAGTCTCCCTCCAAACAAACCTTAGTCAAGCACACCCTGCAAAGACGAGAGCTCTTTGGGCAGCTAGCAGTTCTGCTTCACCAGCACTGCCCACCCTTCTCCCTTTCCTGCTTAGAGCAGCAATGGGAAAACCTTCAAAATCCCTCACTGAAATGGCTATCCCTGAAGCATTAATATCTACGAAGATTGCACCGTCAAAGTTGACTTTGTCCAAACGATAGCTCCAATTAGCAATCTGAGGCTGTCCTGGGTTCTGTGGGGTTGATTTGTGGGCTTTGTATTCATCGCATAGCTGCTTAGCTACAGGGAACACCGTGGTAGGATCAATGAACACTCCTTCCATCCATAATCGGTTTCTATAGAACCAGATATCATATACCAAATACAAGTGTGATGATGCCGGAAAATCAATTGTAAGTCACACAGTCCTCACGTACTCAAAATAGCACCTGCACAAAAAAGAAAAGAACAGAGAGCACCGGTGTGGTGCCGGCCAAGTACCCTTTGAAGGTTAAGTTAGAACTTCTTAAAACTCTAGAGTGCTAAAACTAGGGGGAATTATGCGTACCTTGGTTAGTGAGAGTCTTGGGGCTTTTATAGTAGCAGAGAGTTGACACCTCTTGGTTTAGAAGTCTTTTCCTTATAGGAGTCCTCATAAGTGTATTTTGTGGAATCTTTTCCTTGTAGGAGACTAACATTGGCCGTGGGGCACAAGATATTTCCTTATATACGCATACGAGGAGGCCAAGCCAAGATTATGCCAGAACCATCAGTCTCGTGTATCTCCTTCAGCTTAGTGTCGTCAGGTTTTCGTCTTCCCCCAGTTGACCTCGTCAACTTAAAGCTGTAGACTTCCTATCGTTACTTGTCAGTGGGCATAAAACAAACCGACAGGTTTGTTTGGAACGTCACTCTGTGCCTTGACATCAATGAGTATATTTACAATTTTATCCTTATCAGCTGCCCCCTACTCCATAGCTTCGTCAGCCCAAGCTAACAAGGTATGGAGTTTAACTTTATTATTAATTTTTAGGAGAGAGAGAAAATCATTTATGGGTGATTACCTCAAGCAACCTTTATTTAATGTTTAGACACGTGGCACAACTCAATTGGCTTCACTTCTGGACGAGGGCATTGCTTCGTCTTCTGTGCATATCCTCCTTTATATATATCTCACCTCCTCCCTCATTTTCTTCTATTTTTTTGTTGTCGATTGCCAGAGCGAACTTGTCACTTTAAGAGCTTTGCCCACGCCATCTTGCTTTAGCCAAGACTGTCATCCTTTAAGAGTTTGTCAGTTTTACTTAGTAAGTCACCTTTGCCTTTACCGCTTCTCTTTTTTTTTAGTTGTTCTGTGAAACTTTTTGAGAGTCTGTCGACTTAGGTTCTTAGAATACATCTGTCGCTTGTAGGTAGTCAGATGTCTAGAGAGGCGACGAGTGAACAGTCGTCAGTCTGCGAGGGAGCAGGCTATGACGAGGTCTTTGGTTCAGGTCATGAGCCTGAAAGCTTCTCCTGGTCTTCAGAGAGGGAAACATCAACCCAATCTCCTGACGAGGAAGTTAGAAGTTATGGAGAGGAAGGGGAGGAAGAAATAGTAAGTAAGGAGGGTGAAGTTGAGAAGGGAGAAGAGGAGCGAGATAGTGACGGAGATGGAGATGAAGGTGATGAGGAATCCTATGAGGGGACTTCAGGAAGTCTTGGAGGCAACTATCCATTCATCCTTCCCGAGGATTGGACTGTCAATAAATTTCTACCAAAGATGAGTGACAGGATCTTTAAGGAGTTGCGTACCCGTTACCAGATCCCAAACCATATCCCAATCCATCTCCCTAGGGAAAATGAAAGGTGCTATTTGGGAAGGACTGTAGATGTCGGCATGTATGATGCTATGTTTGCTGCGGGGCTTAGACTACCACTGACGGCTTTGCACCATCAGTTGGCTGATTTCCTAGGACTATCCGTCAGCTAGATCGCTCCGAATGCCTAGAGGATCTTCATAGGTGTTGAGATCCTATGGAGTCGTCTGAGTGGAGTGAACCATCAGTTTTCATTGGACGAGTTCTTCTATTGCTATAGACCCTAGCACATCGTCTCTTCTAAGGAGGCGTATCATTTTGCAGCCCGGGAGAAGGACTTGAGATTGGTGTTTGATATGCCAGACTATAATAGGAATTGGAAAAGTAGATACTTTTTTGTCGAGGGAACGGATTGGGTATGTCATCAGGAAGAGTGGGTGACGATGTCCTATGGTTATTTTGACAACACTTGGGCTTTTGTCAGGGATTTAAGTTAATTCCGCCTATTCTTTTTCCTTTGCTTGTTTGTTTCAAGCTTTTAACACCGTCTATTCCCCTCGTTTTCAGCTAGCATTTGTCCTCATAATATAGAGGAGCAAGAAGACTTTATTTGCCAAGTAACAGAAATTCTGTTGGACCAGCGAAAGTGTCGGGATCTCATCACATTCAACACTTTGCACACTTATTACGGGGGTCCTGAGCCAACATCAAAAGCCCGTTGTCTCAACGATTACTCCTATAGTCGTAAGTTGCCAATTTTAAGCCTTTATATTTTCCCGTCAGCTTGTCTAATGCCGTTGCTTGTCTTAATACTCCTCATTTGCGTTTTTGTAGAAATGGAGGTAGCTAAGCTGAGAGCGCAGGTAAGGGCTACCGCTGTTCGCAAGAAAGAGGAGGGGAAGGCCAAGGAGGGGGTGTCCTCGTCAGTTCCTAAGCCATCGGCAAAGGGGCGCCGAAGAGAAAAGTTGACGGGAAGGACAACCACCCTTCCAAGGAGGTGTCCTCAACTCCCAGGGAGGAGCTCCCAAAGAAGCCGTCACCTCCCAAGCATGGGACAAGTAAAGGACTGATGACTACGTCCAGCCCTGTCATCAAGGAAATAGACCGTCGTCTTCTCACACATAAGGAATACGCTGTTGAGATGATGAAGTCCATCATTGAAGACCAGGACGTAGATCCTTATACTGAGCAAGGGACGGAGGAGCTGGGGTCGTCAGGACTCCTTGACCTTGCCCGAGTACGTCCCTTCCTCTTTTCTCTCTACTTATTCATTTTTTATGTTTAAAAGCTGACGAAAATCATGTTTTGTAGCCGATGGTTCGTTTTAAGGCACTACAGGATAGAGGTGTCGCCAAAGAAGGGGTGATCACTCGCCTGCACAAGCGCATTAAGAACATGACCAACAGGCAAAAACAGTATAAGGAGGCCCTCCAAACCCTTAACCAAGAGTTGAAGGAGAAGCTGGAGGAGGAGGGTTGCTAGAAGAAAAAGGAGCAAGATGCTAAGGAGACGACGAAAAAAGAGTTGGCAACCCTTTTGGGTCAGGTGGAGACGGCCAAGGGTG
Organism: Quercus lobata; assembly: GCF_001633185.2. NCBI lineage: Eukaryota > Viridiplantae > Streptophyta > Magnoliopsida > Fagales > Fagaceae > Quercus > Quercus lobata. Next base: position 24,162,087 of record NC_044912.1, on the reverse strand, counting down.
ATGCTGTGAAGGAATTTAGGGCGTCACAGGCATTTATTGATTCCTATGCCGAATACTATAGTGACGGGTTTAAGGATTGCCTTAAACAGGTCAAATCCCTCTACCTTCACCTAGATTTGTCTAAGGTCTCTATGGATGACCCCGTGCCGTCGACACCTGCAGGTGACGCTACCCTTGATGAGAACGATGGCCTTCTGAGTCCGAGGCGAACCTGGAAGATGATGGTTTTGTTCTTGCTCAACCTACTGCTGTGGATAAACCCATCGTTCTTCTGACCCCGTCGGCCAATACTTCGGATGTAGGGGATCCTCCAACTCAAGAAGCCTAAGGCCTTCCTTCCAAGGGCGACGAGATCCTACAAGACCCCCCGGCCTCTTAAACTTTGCTTTCTTTTCCTTGTAAAGTGCATCTAATTTTTGAACGATGTTTTATGCCCTTTTGTTTTTTGGGCTTTATTTGTAAAAAGTCATCTTACTTATGGTATTTTATGTATCCGTTGCTTTCAGCATGTATGGGTTGCTTTTTATCTATATGCTCATTTCTCGTGCTTGTATGATATGTTTTCATAAGTTAGAGACGAACCTGTCTTCTTTACACGATAGGCTCGTCCACTTTGTTAAGTGATGGCAATTATATGAAGCCGTCAGCTTTATTGACCTTGTCCACTTTATGGAGTAATGGATTCATCCATTTTATGGACAAATGAACTTGTCCACTTTATGGTCTTAAGTTTGTCCTTTTTATGGACTTATTATTGAACTCGTCTACTTTATGGATATAATAAAGTCGTCAACTTGGTGAACTTAATATTTCATCCTTTTGGGATGAATTCGTCCACTTTATGGACTTTAATAAACTCGTCCACTTTATGGCTAATAATATTAAGCTCGTCCACTTTGTGGACTTAGTAATATTTCATCCTTCTAGGATGAAGTCATCCACTTTATGGACTTTAATAAACTCGTCCACTTTGTGGACTTGGTAATATTTCATCCTTCTAGGATGAAGTCGTCCACTTTATAGACTTGATAATATTTTACCCTTCAAGGATGAGATCGTCCACTTTATGGACTTTAATAAACTCATCCACTTTATGGACAATAATATTAAGCTTGTCCACTTTGTGGGCTTTGTAATATTTCATCATTCTGGCATGAGATCGTCCACTTTTTAGACAATTTTCTGTAAACAAACACCTTAGCCATATCTGAATAAATTCCTATGATAAACCATGCATTCGTAGAAAAAGTAGCTCTTTAAAAGAAGAAGACCTGCCCTTTGGGCTCTAAAAGAGTTATTGTAGCAAAACTAAAGTAAATAGAAAAACTAAGGAGTATAGCTAAAATTAACTAAGGTAAACTAGAAATAAAGGGGTGCTACTCTTCATGCCATCCTCTCTACCAGTAGTACTTCCGTAGGTGCTCAGTGTTCCATAGATGGTGTAGTTTCCGTCCGTCCAGCGTCTCTAGGTGGGAGGTGCCTTTCCTCTACCATGACATGATTCGGTAGGGTCCTTCCCAGTTGGGGTCGAGCTTCCCTTGGGCAGGGTCTCTAGCGGTGCCTATGACCTTTCTTAGATCAAGATCTCCTATCTGAAAATCTCTGTGTCAGACTCAGGAATTGTAGTGCTTGGCCTTGAGGTCCTGGTATCGTGCGAGTCTTTGTTCGGCTGTCGCTCTGACTTTGTCAACTAGATCGAGCTGTAGACGCATAGCCTCGTCATTCTTGCGTTCATCGTGATTGTCCATCCTGTAGCTTGTGAGTCCGACCTCAGTTGGAATGATTGCTTCGCTCCTGTATGTTAGCCGAAATGGTGTCTCTCCCGTAGGAGTCCTTGCCGTTGTCTTGTACGCCCATAGTATGCTTAGCAGCTCTTCAAGCCATATACCCTTTGCCCCCTCAAGCCGAGTCTTGATAATTTTAAGGAAGGATCGGTTCGTGACTTCAACCTGTCCATTAGCTTGAGGGTGGGCAAGGGAGGAGTAGTGATTTCTGATCCCTAACTGCGAGCAAAAGTCTCGGAAGGAGTTATTGTCGAATTGTTTCCCGTTGTCTGAGACTAAGACTCTAGGGATCCCAAACTTGCATATGATGAACCTCCAAACGAAGCTTCGCACGTTCTTCTTCGTAATGGTGACTAAGGCTTCAGCTTCCACCCATTTTGTGAAGTAGTTTATGCCTACTATCAGGAACTTCAGCTGTTGCGTCGCTATTGGGAACGGCCCCATGATGTCTAATTCCCACTAAGCAAACAGCCATGGGGCTATCATTGGGGTTAGTTCTTCGAATGGCTATCTGATGATATTGCTGGACCTTTGGCATTTATCGCAGGCTTTGACATAAGTATGGGCATCCTTCTGCATGGTGGGCTAGTAGTACCCTGCTCGAATTAGTTTGTGTACCAACAACCGTGATCCTGAATGGTTTCCGCAGATTCCTTTGTGTACTTCTCTCATGACGTAATCTACTTCCTCAGGACCCAAGCACCTTAGGTATGGGCGGGAGAAACCTCTCTTGTACAAGATGTCCTTCATCAAGACGAATCGCGCTGCTTGGACCTTTGTCTTTCTTGCGGCCTCCCTCTCGTTTAATAAGACGCCATTTTTTAAGTAGGAGACAAATGGTGTGGTCCAGTCGTCTACATAACCTATCTCTTGCACATCGATGGAATCTATTACTAGAGAAAGCTAAACAAAAGAGAGTACATTATTGAGGGCGGTTATATGTTCTGCTGAAGTGGTTTTGGCAAGGCAGTCGGCTTGCTTATTCTCTCCTCTAAGGATTTGTATGACCTTGTCCTTCAGCTTGTCTACCCTTCTTCTTGCTTGCTTTAGGTATTTCTTCATTCTTTTGTCTTTGCACTCATAATCCCCATTTACTTGGTTGGTGACGACCTGAGAGTCACAGTAAAGAACCATGCTTGTGGCTCCTGCCGCTTTGGCAAGATCAAGTCCTGCCACTAAAGTTTCGTACTTTGCTTCATTGTTAGTGTTAGGGAAGTCAAGGCGAACCATACATATAATCTTGTCTCCTTCAGGAGAAAGGAGCATGACACCTACTCCCCCAGCTTGCTTGTTGGACGACCCATCTATATGTATACTCCATTGAGGGCATTCATATGCCCCCTTGTCTTCCCCGTTGGTGAATTCTACTATGAAGTCAGCGATGACTTGTCCCTTGATGGCGATACGCGGGCGGTACTGAATGTCAAACTTACTCAACTCTATTGCCCATAATGCGAATCAACCTGCAGCTTTAAGGTTGCTCATTACTCGTCGTAAGGGCTTGTCGGTTAGGACGATCATCGTGTAGGCTTGAAAATACAGTTTAAGTTTACAGGCTACCGTAACTAAAGCGAAGGCGAGTTTTTCCATGGGTGGATACCTTTCTTCTACACCATAAAATACCAAATTGGCATAGTATATGGGCTTTTGAACCTTATCTTCTTCTCTGACCAAGGCTATGCTGACGGCTGCCGGCGAGACGGCCAAATAGAGGAAGAGTTCTTCCCCTAGTTGCGAAGGACTTAGTAGCAGTGAGGAAAAGAGATAAGCCTTCAAATCCTCAAATGCTTGTTGACACTCGTTAGTCCACTCGAAAGACTTCTTTAGCGTGCAAAAGAAGGGTAAACACTTATTTTTTGCCCTTGATACAAACCTATTCAGGGCAGCTACTTTTCTGTTTAAACTCTGCACTTCTTTCATATTCTTTTGGGGGGCCATCTCTACTATGGCTCTGATCTTGTCCGGGTTAGCCTCGATACCTTTTTGAGACACCATAAAACTGAGGAATTTTCCCGATGTCACTCCAAATGCACACTTACTTGGATTAAGCTTCATGTTGTAGGAACGAAGGGTGCCAAAAGTCTCCTTGAGATCCTTCAAATGGTCCTCCTCTCTTTGGCTTTTTACCAACATGTCATTGACGTAGACCTGAACATTCCTTCCGATTTGGTTTGTAAACATCTTGTTCATGAGCCTTTATACGTCGCGCCTGCGTTTTTAAGGCCAAACGGCATCACTTTGTAACAAAAAAGACCTTGGCTGGTGACAAATAAAGTCTTTTCCTAGTCCGCTTCGTCCATCCAGATCTGATTATAACCTGAAAAGGGGTCCATGAAGCTTAGTAGTTCATGTTGAGCTGTAGAGTCTACCAATACATCGACTCGAGGGAGAGGGTAGCTATCCTTGGGGCATGCTTTGTTCAGGTTTGTAAAGTTTACGCACATCCTCCATTTCCCATTGGCTTTCTTGACCATTACCACATTTGCCAACCAATCGGGGTAGTATACTTCCCTGATGAAGCCTACCTCTTGTAACTTACCGACTTTTTTTGCTATTGCTCGGTCTCATTCTAAGGTAAACACTCGTTTCTTCTGATGGACAAGTGGAAAAGCGGTTGACACATTCAGCCTGTGTACCATGACTGAAGGATTGATTCCTGGCATGTCCTTATGACTCCAGGCAAACATGTCCTGGTTTTCCTTAAGGAAAGCCATAAGTGCTAGGCGAACCGTTGGGCTAGCAAGAGTGCCAATCCTTGTGGTTCTGTCTAATCTAGAGCTATCGAGGGGTATCTCCTTGAGCCTTTCTACGGATTATGCCCCTGTCCGTTGTTCTTCTATGCTCATGGTTTGTAAATGGTCGTCCATCTCCAGCATCGCAATATAACATTTGCGCGTAACTATTTGATCCCCTCACAATTCTCCTACTCCGTACTCAGTGGGGAATTTGATCATCAGGTGGTAGGTTGAAGTTACGGCCTTCCATGAGTTAAGGGTAAGTCGTCCTATAATGGTGTTATGGGCCGAGGAGCAATCGACAACAAGGAATGTAACATCCCTAGAAATTTGTTGAGGATAATCTCCAATTGTAACAGGTAATGTGACTACGCCAAGGGGGTATACTTTTGTCCCTCCAAACCTAACGAGTGGAGCATTAGTTAGAACTAGACGTTTTCTGTTAATCCGCATTTATTGGAGAGCTGGGTAGTAGAGAATGTTTGCGGAACTTCCGTTGTTAACCAAGACCCGGTATCTGTTACAGTCTCCTACCCGGATGCTAACGATGAGTGCGTCATCATGCGGGTGGTGAAGACGTCGAGCATCTTCTTCTGAAAAACCAATAATGGGGTTGTCGACCTGTGGCATCTTTGGGACGACGCTCGTTAGCTGAATATTCTGAACCATTCTGAGGTAGGTTTTTTGAGCCTTTCTGGACAAGCCAGGGGTCACCATGCCTCCTACAATTATCCTTATGTCTCCTAAGGGTGGTCTGGGACACTCGTTGTCCCGTTGGGGAGCCTGCTCTTGAGGAGGCAAATCGACTTTCTCCCTGCTGACGAACTTCTGTAACTTCCCTTGTCTAATGAGGGCTTCGATTTGCTGTTTTAAATCGTAGCAGTCAGCTGTGTCATGACCGTGATCACGGTGGAAACGACAGTATTTGTCTCTAAACCGCTTGTTAGGATCTCCTTTCAACTTTCCGAGGAAGGTTAAGGCTCCCTTGTTCTTGATTTGCATTAGGACTTGGTCGATTGGGGCAGTTAGTAGAGTGAAGCTCGTGAATCTCCCTGTAGCTTAGAGTGCCTATCATCCCTTCGTTCTCTAGTTCTTGCCATCTTCCACCCTCTGTCTTGTCGTATATCTTCCTGCCTTTCTCTCTTCTTGGGTTTCTCCTCTCGAGCCAGAAGCGCGTCTTCGGCATTCATGTATTTGGTTGCCCTGTAAAGCACATCCGACATAGTCTTTAGGTCGTTCTTATATAGTGAAAATAGGAACTTACCCTTCCGTAGCCCATTTGTGAAAGTAGCTACGAGTATCTTGTCGTCGACTTCATCTTTTGAAAGTGCCTCTTTGTTAAAGCGTGCTATATAAGACCTCAGCGTCTCATCTTCTCATTGCCTGATTCTCATTAAGCATACAGAAGACTTTTTATACTTGTGTCCGCTGATGAAGTGCGAAGCAAGCTGGGTGCTTAGCTCCTTGAAAGTACTGATGGAGTTAGGCGTCAATCTGCTAAACCAAATTCTTGCAAAACCCTTCAGTGTAGTAGGGAGGCCCTATACATGATCTCGTTTGCTACTCCTTGGAGGTGCATCAGGGTCTTGAAGGATTCTAAGTGATTTAGAGGGTCTTTGGCTTTGTCGTAGCTTTCTATCTGCGGCATGCGAAACTTCGATGGAAGGGGGAAGGAATTGATGGACGTGGTAAACGGTGAGTCTGTTCGATGGACCAAGTCATCGAGGTCGCTAGACACTCGCCCTCTGAGGGCATTCATCATAAAGTCCATCCGTTCTTTCATCATCTGCATCTTTGCGACAATGTGAAAGGGAGCCGTGTCTATGATGAAAGGGTAGCTCATGTCCTGTCGTTCTAGTCTGCTTGGGGTGATGTTGCCCTCCGGTCCTTCTTGGTCTCTTTTCTCAGTGTTGGTACCTTCTTGGTCTTCCTCTTGGGTCCCTATCATTGCGTTCTTCTACCGCAGCTGTTCCTCTAGGTCATGATTCTGTTTGGTGAGATGTTCCACTACTGCTGTGAGGGTTTGGACCTGCCTCTCCAGGGCAGTGGATCACAATTCGTCTCCCTGAATGTTATTGGTGGTCACCATCGAGCGAGTAAATACCATGCAACTCTTCGTCCGAGAAGCGATAATATGGATTACAAATTGAAAAGTCCCCACAGACGGCGCCAACTGATGATGCTGAAAAATTAATAGTAAGTCACATGGTCCTCACGTGCTCAAAACAGCACCTGCACAAAAGAGAGAAGATCTCACAGAAAGCACTGGTGTGGTGCCGGCCAAGTACCTTTTGAAGGTCAAGTTAGAACTTCTCAAAATTCTAAAGTGCCAGAGCTGGGGGGAATTATGCATACCTTGGTTAGTGAGGGTCTTGGGGCTTTTATAGTAGTATAGGGTTGACACCTCTTCCTTGGTTTGGAAGTCTTTTCCTTATAAAAGTCCTTATAAGCGTATTTTGCAGAATCCTTTCCTTGTAGGAGACTAACACTGGCCGTGGGCACAAGATGTTTCCTTATATACGTATACGTGGAGGCCAAGCCAAGATTATGCCAAAATTGCCAGTCTCGTGTATCTCCTTCAGCTTAGTATCGTTAGCTTTTTGTCTTCCCCCAATTGACCTCGTCAGCTTAAAGCTGTAGACTTCCTACTGTTACTTGTCAGTGGGCACAAAACAAACCGATGGGTTTGTTTGGAACGTCGCTCTATACCTTAACATCAATGAGTATATTTACAATTTTATCCTTATCAAAGTGAAAAAAATAATCCACTTCCTCCCTCGGCAGTCTCTATAACACCCAGTGAGCCCACCAATTGTGAGAAATCTAACCCCCTTTATGAAGCCTTGCTTAACCCCATCAGGCGTGCCCAACGGACTCTAGTTCCCTGCCACACAAATAAAAAAAAAAAGGGTTCGAGACAACCTTCTTTGTTGTTAAAGCTAGTTTGGTAGGTAGAATGTCTTTGCAAAATTGCAACCACGCCATACTAAGACCTTCACTTTGCTTAGAACCCCTGAATTTCAGATGGACTTCCATAAACACTGCTTGTTGCGGGCATTAGAGCTTTCAGCATGGTATGACTGAATGTTCTGAGTAAAAGCTAGATGATATGCGGACCTGATTGTAAAACAAATTATTACGGGTCTGAGTCCATATATGTCTCTCTCCTCTAAGTACAGAACTCAAGAGGCATTTGGCAAATCATGGCAGCCTCTTCTTCTCCAAAGATCTCATGCACTGGTGCAGTATTCTGCCACTTGGTATCCTGATCAATAAGCTCACTAACTGTATCATTTGAATCCAAAATTCTTGGAAGAGATGTTATTTTGAATTGGGCTTGTTTCCTGTCTCCCCAAATTTGCGCACTTTCTCCATTACCAATCCTCCACATCAAACCCAATTTTCTAACAACTCAAATCCCTTGCAGATACTCTGCCAAGCATAAGACTCCCCCGCTTTATGTGATAATTGGGTAATACTTAGCTTTGACCCGACTAGTAAGAGAGTGTGAGCTCTCCATTAATCTCCACCCCTGCTTAGCAAGTAAAGCAAGATTGAAAGCAATTGACTGTTTCAATAGCCATCAGTTTGCTTCTGGGTTCTTTACTTCTTTGTTCAAGCAATTGACTATTCCAATAGCCATTAGATCTATTTGATTGGGTAGTTATCTAGTGGTGGAGCTATACATTTTTCTTAGGAGGGTCAAGCTAATTATAATTAAATTGTTTCTTTGAGTCAAAATAATAAAGTTCTTTTTATTTTGTAAATTAAATTCTTCTCAACAAAGTTGTACCATATCTTCTTTGATTGCACTAAAATGATTTATAATTGATTTTGAACTAAAGTTTTTAGTAATTTCGTTTTTTATATAAACAATGAAATAATTAACTGTATAATTAGTTTGATCTAAATTTTTTAATAATTTCTTTTCTTACATAATCAATTAAATCATTATCCTAAAAGTCATTTTCCATCTTGTTACAAAGTTTTCTTTTGACAAGCTATACTGTTAAGATCCTGTGTCAAACAAGTTTTTGCCCTCCGAATATTAAGATTTTTGGAATAAGTTTGAATAGTAACATCAACTTTATCCTTCCACAGTAAGACCAAACCACCTCTGAACCCATGCTGATGAGAACATTTTAATAAATCTATCCTCTAAAGTTCTTATGGTACTTTATCAGGTAAATTTTTTTTAAATCCCCACATTCTTTTAAAAATAAGTGGTTAAAATCCTGTCCATCAATCCACTAATACTTCCTTAAATCAATAATAATAAATAAATAAAAAACCATCAACGTTAAAATTCCAAACAAAGACTTTTTTTTTTGGGAGGGGGGGAATCAACATAAAAGCTCTCCTATGATCCTACCTGAATCAAGACCAAAATCAAATCATCAATGGATGTTTGTTGAAAGAGCAAAGAAACCATATAGCTACGATCCTACCTGAATCAAGAGTAAAATCAAATCATCCGTAGATGTTTATTGAAAGAGCAAAGAAACCTATATGGGGGGCTTTTAATTGATTTTTCCTTATATATATATCAAGAGTTGCGATTGAGAGGAACTGATGTCGCAGAAGCTCGAAGAAAGCACATACGATGTGCTCTTTAATGGACAGAAACTAAACTGTTAGTTTCAGTGTAGTAAACCTCGAATCCACGAAGGGTTCCCTGAATCCACAAGGAGATAAACCAGAATCTACCAAAGAAAAGTTTGAAAGAAACTGTGCAATTTTATTAATCATAATCTGGTTTGCTTGTGACGGCTATAAAACATATGAATACTGAGAAAGTGAAACCCTAAAATGATTAGGAAACGTCAGAAATCTTAATTCGCACTAATTACGAGATTAGGTGGCAAAATACTGAATTTTACCAAAAATGGTAAAATAAGGTTAAATGCAAAATCATAAACTACTGACCTTAAGGGTCGTCCCAAAACAAGCCGAACCTTATTCTAACTTTTGAACAAAAATTTATTAAGGAAACAAAAATTACTACAAATGGTAAAATTGGAATTTTTTAGGGCTAAACGGAGGAATTCGCCATTTTCAGGGGGTACCTTGTGGCAAAGCGATGACTATTGCTTAGAAGGCCGTTTTGTTTTAGCCTGCCAAATTTCATACAATTCTGACTCCATCGCCCATGATTTCTACTAGTACCTTTTTGCCTTGCAGAATAATTTCAAGCGCGCGTAAGAGTCCAAAAAGGCCATACCGGTCTGTTCTACATCAGGAACGCTTGAAGAGATTGTGCGTTTGAGATTATTGGGTTAGAGAATAGCAATATTATAGAAATGTAAGGAAAGTATTGAAAACAAAAGTGGATTCTTGAGAGCCAAGTTGATCAAAGCAATCCGCTAAGGGTTGGCCTTATCACTAGGCCAATTAGGTTGTCGCCTAAGGCCTTCAAGTGGAATAAGATCCCCAAATTTTAACCAATAATGATATTTTATACCTATAACAGCATTAATTAGGCCCTAAATATTAGCCAATAGATAAAAAATATATATTTAATAATGCAATTGACACAACAAAATGTTACAATTATTTTATAATATTCTTAAATTAACATTCCAACTCAGACATGGGCTCACCACAATCTCTATTTTTAATTTTTTGCTATACTAATTTAGAAAAGTTGTGAAATTATTGTATTCCTAGCATTGCTCAAAATCATTTTTTTAGAGTAATGCTATGTGCACAACATTTTTACAATAAATTCTAGATGACAATCTATTATTGATGGGTAAAAAAATGATAATAGTGGTAGGTTTAAATTAGAACCAATAACATATTACCACCTAGAATTTGTTATAAAAATGCTGTAAACATTACTCTGTTGTTTATCAAAGACACAAAAGCATGAAAAAAAAATAGCAAAATATAGGTGGACCACAGTCCACTCTTTTTTTTTTTTTTTTAATCTATATATATAGCTTTATATATATACTAGTTGTTAATAAATAAATAAAAATTAAGTTTTGTGAAAAATTAATCAAATCTCAAAAGGATTTTCTAGGCAATGAAACAAAAGCTCCCTCGATCTTTGTTAGATATATATTAGACATATTAGCCCAATGTAATAGGCCCAAGCCCAGTCTGCTTGTACTAGTAGTTTAGGGTTTAGTCGCCTATATATACTTATATTAGGACTCATTGTAACACAAGTTATTGTACTACACTCTTATACAATAAAGTTGTAGCCCTTAAAGGATTCCTCCGTGCTTCCCCTTCCACATTCACTCTAGCATGTACAACATGGCATAACACATCGCGTTGCTAATATATATTCTAGGAAGCACGGGTGCGTTTTGGGACTCGGGTGCAGGTGCGGGTACGGGTGCGGGACTCGGCAATTTTTGAAAAAGGTGGGTGCGGGTGCGGTAAGACTCGGCGATTAAAAAATTAATAAAAATATTTTTATTTATATTTTTAATATATTACTAGACACATTTATTCACATTATTTACACATATACCAAATTTAAGAGTAATAATAGATAATAATTAAAACATAATTTTCATAAATTAAATAAAACCCACAAAATTAATCTTTTTTTTTTATTCTCTCCATTCACCTGCCACTCCAGTGCCAACAAGTCATGGTCTCATCAGAATATCAACTTTACCTTTTTTTTATTTTTTATTTTATTTCCCCAAGGCTTCCATTTTCCAAAGCTTAATCTACACCACACATTTTTTAAAAAAATCTCTACACCAAGTCAGCCTATCACTTCTACATATTTATTCTTCTTTTGTCTTCTACCTTAACCTTTGTTTCTTCCGTCACTCCCCTTCCCAGTTCATACCTTCTTTTTTTAACCCTTCTTTAGTTTTCTTAAACTAGTTTACGCAACATCTAGACTGAGTAGAGGCAGGAAAACAAGACAGAGAGAGAAAGAGAAGAAGATTCTGCACTTTTTTTTTTTTTGAATTTCGGCGTTTCGGCAGGACGCGGCCCGACGCGGCACCGACACGCGGTCAGCGGCGTCCCTCGCGCGTCGCCACGTCGCACCGCGTCGGACGCGGGTGCGGCTCCTCTGGCGCCGCGTCCGTGACAATCTTGAAAAAAAATCCACCAGAAAAAAGAGACGGAGAAAGAATAATCACATTATTTTTTTCATGGCCAAAACATGGATGGAATGGGAGAGAGGTGCAGGGGGTAGTTGCAAATTTATAGGAAAAAAAAAAGATGAAGAGAATAGGGGTAAAAAAGGAGAGAGGAAGGGTTGGAGGAAGAATAATGATAAGGTGGGGATCATTTGATTGGAATAAAATTTGGAATGGTTACACCTAACAATATAAACCATTTAAAAAACAAACGTATTCATTATACAAGATCAATTTGGAGTGGCTTTGGTTTGTTAAAAAAAATATGATTAGAAAAACTATAGGTCAAGCAATTAGGCATAAATAGATTCAACTCTATTGACAATTACATATGAATCTTTTCTCGGATTAAACCCATTATCTCAAGTTTTGGATATAATGAGGAGAAAGAGTCAAAAGGAGGGCAGGGTTGAAGGAGAGTAATGGTATGAAGGACAATAGTAGAAAAAACAAGAGCCCAAAAAGGGTAAGGAATGGTTTAAATAGGTGGCTGATGTTGCACAACAAGATTAGCAAAATCAATTATTAATCCTCCATTATTATATATTGTATAGATTAGTCATAGACCCACATGATGCTCAGAAAAATTTCAACCAATTTTTACAGTTAATATATGCAAAGAATATAAAAAACGAAGGCCATTGATTTTAAAAGACCTTTTTTTAACAAAATACTTGAAGATTTTATCGTTTAATCATCCCTACTCTGTTAATCTAGAGACTTCTACCATGCAGCAAATAACTGAGTATCTGTATCTTTAACTAGAACCTTTTTTTTTTTTTTTTGGCTGATGGATTTAACTAGAACTATCTTAAAAACAAAAGAGTACTAAAAATTCTACTGATCAATATGATTTAGCCTTGATAACAAGGCTCAAAAAGTAGGTACAAGGTAGTTGTCAGTTGGAGTGTCTAGCAAAATAAAGCAGCTGCTAAATGTAAGAGAGAAGAAAAACAAAAAGAAAAAAAAAAATGGTAAGGCAGCCCTCATTAGAGGACTCCAAATCAGATGTACAACATGGGAACACAAGAGCACAGCAAAAACAGGGGTTAAATCCTACTCTATTAGATTTTTTTAAAAGCAGTATACAATTTGATGTTGGGCAACCAAAGTAGTTATTGAATGAATATTGCATTTTTAAGGTGTTGATTTGTGTGTGAATGGATATGGCATTTTTATGGTATTCATTTCTGTTTTTGTATTTTTGTGTGTGCGAGCACATGTTTTGTGGGGGAGTTTGTTTCAAAAGTTTTGTACCATGGCTTCCTCAACATTTTTTACCATTGGTTTGTACTTTTGACGCAATCTTTGGTTTATTTCTAGTTAATATTATTGCTAAAGGGAGAGTACGAAGATGTAGAATTGAGGACTACTGCTGGACATTCTGGTAAGTTGATTTTGAAAAACACGGCAAAAGATATGTTGCAAGAGAAAGAACAAGTCAAGACAGCTTTGACTCTGTATGATATTTTGAAATCTTGGAGTATAGATGAGATTGAGCAATTGAATAGTGTTCTGAGGGCAGGAGAAAGGACAATGGTTATTGCTAAAGAAGATGGCTATGATGAAGATGGGGCACGCGAAACTTTTCTATTTTTTGACAAGACTTATACACGATTCATGAAGGTTCTTGATCGGGGTACAAAAGTTCCTACACCATTTAAGAGTGTAGGGGAGTTTCCAGAGGTTAACTCTGAGTGGGCTCCTAAAGAAGAGGTTGTCAGTGTTGGGGATTACATAGTAACACTGAAGTTGGCCCCTATCCTTAAGCACTTGCTTTCCAAACACAAGGATATTAGTGCCACGTCCGTGTTAAGGCCAAGGGTGAAAATGTATTTATTTAACATGTTATGTGAGTGTATATATAGCATGATAAACACCAAGGTTGTAGATATCACAGAAAGTTTGCTTCTCAATTGGTGGACATGCTTGAAGATCTTACAATTGGCAGAATTTAAAATTCAATTTGCCTTTGACCATTTGAAGAGAGTTGTACATGCTTACCTCGGTCTTCATTTTGGAAAAGAAGAAGACATTACTCTTGAGAAAATTGATAGAGACATTCAGGCACTTAAAGATAAACGCAAGTGCATAATAGCTGCAGAATCTACAAAATCTAGCTTAATTAAGGAATGCTTGAGGGAGGCTTCGATATTGAAGAATGTGAGCGCAGGCACCTTTTTTCTTTATAGGTGAGTTTTTGGCCTTAGTGAAGAAGAAACCAAACCTAGTTATCATTGTTTCATCATTTTGATTGTGCAACATTTGGGTAAGAGGAATGTAAATACTAAACTAATAAATATGTCATTACAAGATTTTAAAGAATAAGCATGGATGTATGTCATTTCTTTTGTATTAGTCTGCCTCGTTTATGCATCATGATATCTAGTGGGTACTCATTTTACTATTATGTTTGACAATATGAATTTGTGAGCTTTTGAAGAAGTGTCATTTTGCATTTGTTACCTCAATCTTACCTATGACTTTCCAGGAACAACTATCGTGCTATCCCTTGGACTTTTTTTGGAAAGGAAATGATATTGTTATAGGATGTTTGTTACACACACTGTTATATACCTATTTTGAATTGAAATTGTGAGTTAAAGACATGCTTTTTTAGTTTTGAAATCATGTCTTTAACTCATGATTTCAGTTCAAAAAATGTGTAATAATGTGTGCAACAGTTTTGACCCTGCTATTAATATCTATAGTAGCTTTTCTAACCCTATATCCTAAATAAGAGCTAAAAAGTTGCAGGTGGTATAAATTTTCTTTGGTCAATAAGTCCACACGGTGGACACCCTTGTTCTTTCCATTCTAAAAGCCAGAATATTATGACTACTGGTTTTGATGCACGTGCAAGGCACTTGAAAAATACTAAAACACTATCAAAGAATGTTCATAGTAATTCTAGCATGGGTTGCTTTAATTAAAAGCAAAAATTTTATTAGCAACAAAATTATTTTAATGAGCATTCTGTTATGCAGTGCTAAAAGAAAAATCTAGAGTCTATAATTTGTATTTTTAGATGAGAGCCATCCATTATATCTCTACCAGCACAAATTGTTCAGCCACTGCATTTCAAAGAAATATAAACAAATATAAGTTAATTATCCATAAATGTAATATGTAAAAGAAACCTAAATGACAATGACATTTTGCCTTTGTCTTACTTATTAAAAAAAATATTTTACCTTCGTCTCATAAAAGTAATATAGAATCATTGTCTCCATATTCATTCAGAATTTACGATATAAACACCTACAACAACAACAATAACAAAACTTTAATCCCAAATTTTGGAATTAGTTATGGATCCTCAATAAATTAGTTAGGGTTAGCTATGAAGATAAACTATCAAACAATGGTCATATTGCTAAACTAAAGGTAGATGTGTCGTCTTGATCAAGATCAATTAAGGTAGTGTCTAATCTTATGAAGAAGAGTTTCTCCAACACATCCTCAATGAGCATCTATTTTTACACGCACAAAGTCCAAATTTTTAGCGCAAGAGAACCATTTTCACAAATAAAACAAATTAGTGTCCCAAAAAAAAAAAGTTTCAAAATATTCAGATCTATTACCAAATCCATGGTTACCTTCAACATAGCCACCAATACTTCAGCCTTGTCCCCATCACTTCCTCCCCAAAGCTCTCTATCACACTCTAATTAAGTTTCTATCCACACAGAACTACTCATAGATCAGAATCCACCAAAGAGCTAAATATTACTTATCCAAGTTATTGAGTATAACATTTTATTGAATTTTGGGGTCTTGGGGAAAAAGAATTGAACCGTGTTGTGCTTTGCGTTGGGCTGATCTTTGGTAACACTCGTATTCAATATTTTAAATCATCAGCTTAACTTCTCAAAACCAAACTAATAATAATAATAATTTTTTTTGAGGAAACTAATCTATATATATATATATATATATATATATATAAAACCGAAACCTCTGCTAGCTCTACAATTTTTCACGTCACCTCTTTTTTTTATAATTCTTTTTAACCTTTTATTATATTAGAATTTATCAATTTTTTTTTTACCTCTCCTAGCTCCACAATTTTCCACGTCACCTTTATTTATTTATTTATTTTTAATAATTCTTTTCAACATTTTATTACATTAGAATTTATCATTTCAACTTCCCCATCAGTATACACTAATACAACACTAGCCTTCACGTCACCTTTTTTTTTTTTTTTTTTTTTAAATTCTTTTTAACGTTTTATTATTATATTAGAATTATTAACTTAGAACCCCAATACAAGTATACAACTCCTTCTTCAGCCTTCACGTCTAAACACCACAACCTCTCTATTTTCTAATATACGCTGGCACCCAAAACTCAGATCCTTCCGCCACGGCTGCCACCGCCACTGCATCGATTTCTCTTTGCCTCTCCATCATCACTCAATCCAGCCCATCATATTTTATGTCGGCAAATTATTTTGAGGTAATTAAAACATGTTTTTTACTCTCCTTAATTTCTATATATTGCTCTCTCTCTATCCACTTCAATTGTTCATGGAATTTTGTTAGTTTGTGGCTGTGGGTTGCTCTGGATTTAATTTTTTTTGTTTTTGTTTTCATGGAATCTTGTTGGCTTGTGGTTATGGGTTGCTCTACATTTAAGTTTTTTTTTTTTTTTCTTTGCAGATTTCCACGTTTTCGTCTTCTTCCTTTGTTGTCAAATCTATGGCAAAGAAGAATCATGAAATTTTTGTAATTAGAATTTTCTTTTTCCTTTTTTTTTTTTGTATGCAATTTTTATTGGATTTTTGGTTTCTTGGGATTCTTCTATTTGGTTTTAATTCTGGGTTTGTTTTAGTTGATATATAGTGTTTTTCTTATCTTCATTTTACATGGGCTTGGATTTTCTTTTTCCCTTTTTTGATTATGCAATTTTTATTGGATTTTTGGTTTCCTAGGATTCTTTTATTTGATTTCAATTCTGGGTTTGTTTTGGTTTGATATATAGTGTTACTGTCGTCTACATTTACATTGGTTTTCTATTTTTATAAATTATTATAATCTCTGGGACTTCTTATATGATAGCCTATGGAATGTTATGTTGGGGTTGCCACTATTTTGGATTCCGTGGGAATTTTTTTTGAAGGTTGGGGTTGGTTAGTAGAATTGTTTGAGATTGCTGAACATGTGTTTGATAGAATGCTTAAGTGTTTGTTCTCTGATTCTTCTTTGCCAATTCATATGTGTTTGATAGAATGCTCAGGTGTTTGTTCTCTGATTCTTCTTTGCCAATTCATTTGTGGTATTTCTTGAACAAGTCTGGAATGCTCAGGTGTTTATTCATATGTGGTATTTCTCGAACAAGTTTGGAATGCTCAAGTGTTTGTTCTCAGATTCATTTGCAATATGTCTTTTGTTCTCTGTTTAAAAGAATTAAGCTACAAGAAATTACAAAAGTCTATGGTTTGATATATAGTGTTATTGTCATCTTCATTTACATTGGTTTTCCCTTTTTATAAATTATTATAATCTTTGGGTTGTCTTATATGATAGCCTACGGAATGTTATGTTGGGGTTGCCGCTATTTTGGATTCTATGGGATTTTTTTTTGAAGGTTGGGTTTGTTTAGTATAGTTGTTTGAGAGTTATATAACTTAGTTATATATGATTATGCAAGATGGGCATGGTATTAGATGTTATAAATTTGAGAGAGACTTAACAAATAGCAAGCTTTAATGAATACCTCTATCATTATGCAAAATCAAAAGGCATATTACAGATTTTTAATCTTTTAACTTCATAACCAAACTTACCTGTTTATGTGGTATCAAAAATACATAGGTACCTACAAAAACACATTTTATGTTTTCAATTTTTAGACACAAAGGAGCTTGCACAGGCCTTGAGAGAAAAAACAACCTTTGGTTATATTGATGATGGTGTTGTTGCAACATGGTACTCTCTTTTCTTTTTAAAATTCTCTCTTTTCATTAAGTGTTGTTTTTCTTACACGTACACAAGCCGTTTGATAAAATTTGTAAGTGATTTTTTGTTGTTCTAGAAGTCATAATACATGGAGAGTGGTAAGGAGGAAGATAAGTAGGGAATGTGATGCTGTGTTGTTGATCTAATCAGGGTGAGATGTTTTGTTAGCCTTATTTTCTCAATTTCATATGTTTGATATTGGGATTGGTATTGATGGTGAGATTTTGATATGATTCCCTTTGAGAAGTAGGTTTGATTTTTTTAATGATTTATTTTATGGTGGGTTTGTGCATTAAGATTAGAGTTTGTTACCCTTAATGAACATTTATAATTATGTTTGAAAAGGCTCCACATACGAGGCTGTTCTAACGCTAGCATATATATAGTTTGAATGGGGCTCTCTTGATTTGCCAACATTACTTTGTGCTGCCCAATACTGGAGTTGTAGATCCTTGGGACTCCAGTACTCCATATATATAAGAGGTGCTTTTTAATACCTTGCAAAAATCTTTTGATAGATCTTTTTTCCCCCTGCAAGTAATGACCTTTTGATAATCTATTGAACATATCTTTAGGAGAAACTGCCCAACACATAAACATGAGCAAAGTAGTGATTGGCCAATCAATGAATACCTGTTGGGTGATGGTTGGCTTTTGATTTGAGAAGTGTATTAGATGGCACTAACTAAGCATATGCCACTTGGTTGCACACTGTGAACCATCACAATGTTTGTTCTTAAAATATTCTCCAATAATCAATGTTTGTTCTTGATTTGCAGTCACACTCCAAGCCCAACGAGAATATCCTCCAGATATGCAATGCAAAGATAAATTTCTTTTGCAGAGTACAATAGTGCCTCCGAATACTGATGTTGATGATCTTCCACAAGATTCTGTAAGATCGTTGATTTTGAGAGTCATGCCTCCGTTTGACTAGCTTGATCATATTCTGTTGAAATAATACTGATGTTGTACAGTTGATGTTTACTATTGAATCCAGTTTACTAAGGACAGTGGAAAGGCTATAGAGGAGTGCAAGCTTAGGGTTATGTATATTTCCCCTTCCTCAGGTCAAGAAAACTCAACAGAAGAACCGTTGAGGGCCTCCTAACTAAGTTCTGATAGTACTCAACTTGTAAGTTTTCTTGAAGTTTTTATGTTTTTGTAGTTCAGTTTTTTTATTAATAAGTCTGGCTTGGTAGAATATGTGGGGAATGTATGCATGTTTGTGCAGGCTGAAGTTTGTGCATGCATTTGATATATTATTTTAGTTTGTTAGGGGCATAGTTACCTTCACTTATATGTTTCATCATTTGAAAATGACTTTCAAGGAAGTACTTAGAAGCACTACTTCATTGCCTTGTATGAAATTAGCACCTAGATATCTTATCACAGATAAGCCAAAGAATGGAATCAGGGCTTTGAATGTGTGCCATACTATTCATAGAAAATCTGAGAATATTTCTTTTTGCAAGTTAGATGTGTTATGTGTTGAAAACAGCCTCATGAACTATGCATGAGGCATTATGCTGTTCATAAGATTGTGCTTGTAATTAAGTGGCAACAAAGTTTTCCTCCTAAACAATTTGGAGGAATCTCCTCCATCATAGTACTTGGCATTTTAGATGACCATCCACAGGTGTTTTAATTACATGATTCATGAAGTCATTTAAACAGATCGCATAATTATTAAAATAGGTCATGCAATTAAAAGCAGACGTCATATGCACCGAAGTAATTGATATTCATATCTTCTGAATCAAGTTCTACACAGGTTGGCAGGTTCTGCACATTATGTATGTTCAAGTGTGAGGCATTGATACCAAAAAGTTGTATCTTGGTGTTTTTGAAATAGAAGTATCCATTTACCATATATTTTGTCCAACATTTAATTATTGGGCATTACCAGTGGCGAAGAGAATACACTTTTATCATGAGCATAGAAATTCAAGGACATAACTATGGTACAAGTGCCACACAAACAATTGGACCTTCAGTTCACTAATTCACACACCTTTCTGAACATTACAACTAAATATGCACAAAAGATAAACTCATATCTCTTGGCACCTTATATACGAGGCTCACTCAATTCTTCTTTTCATACCAATTACATATACTTGGGCGGTCTTATAGGTCATTTCACTGATGTCATATTCAATATTGAATCTTTAGGTCAGCTTTAATACCTCAAGCTGAATTAACCGCATGACCAAGAGAAATAGAGAAATATTTTGTTATTTCTCCTTTATTAGCTTAAAGTTCATTTTGCTTTTAACTGACCAAAGGTTGGTGTTGACACATCAGGTGGTTATGTTCAAACCAAGAAATTAAGACAAGATGAACAATTATATTTGAAACTGTACAACTTTAGTTGAGTCTATAATTTAATTGTCCTTTTTTTTAATGAATCTTGTTCATTGCAGGAGAGTATAATTTTTCATCAACAAGTGGGACAAGAGTCTATATTGATTTGGAAATTCCTGAGACTGCTAATTTCAAAGATTAGAAAAACCCATGCAAATATCATGAATCAAGTGGCATTGAGACGAAATACTAAATAGACAAATATTAACAATTAGATATTTAACATGTATATGTTGTAATACATTCCTCAACCTATTCTTGCTAGGCTTTACATCAGTGATACTTAAAATAAATGTAGCAACAACTTATCAAGTGAACAAGGTTGTGATTCTACAAAATTTCAAAAAGTTAATGTTCAAAGCAATGTGCAACTCACACCAACATCTATACTCAAGGAAAATAAAAGGACATATTCAATGACCACTACAAAGCAACAAAGAAAGAAGATACAAAAAACACTTTAAAGTTGTCTTTCAATTTATATGAAATATTGATTAAGTAGTTCTTTAAATTTGTGTTTCATACATTTTATGGATAGTTGAGGATGTTAAAGATTTAATTCTTCATTTTATTTTAAACTTAAGTTTGATTTCTATTTTTTATTATGTAATTTAATGTTTCATATCAAGATTAATATTTCATATCTAGGATAAGAAACTAAAAGACTGGAATCCTAATGTACAATCAAAGAGGAAGAGAAAAAAAAATAGTTTACACTTTTATACATAATAGCTTTACCGTGCATCACACGGGTTAGCGACTAGTAATAATGATAATAATAATTCATATTATTCTCACAGTTTAGTAAAACATCAAGGCATATTTTTTTTATAAGTAACATGAAGGCATATTTTTATTCATGAATCATGTACACAAAATTTAAATAACGAAAGCAAGAAAAAAATTTTGAAAAATCAACTCAATTTTGATCAAGAAGGAACTCGAACCCCATACACTCAATTTTGATGCCAATCAATGTCCATTGGTAGGGGATGCCCAAAAATCACTCATCTTTTCTTTGCTGATGACAGTATCTTTTTCTGCAAAGCAAAGGAGCAAGAGTATCAGAAGCTTGTCGATATCCTTAATAGTTATGAAGCAGCTTTGGGGCAAAAAATTAACACCGACAAGTCTTCTGTTTGTTTCAGCCCAAACACTCCTCAAGAGAGAAAGGAAAGCATTCTAAATATCCTTGGTCCAATGCAAGATTCCAGGCATAACAAATACCTAGGGCTGCTTGCTATCATTGGAAAATCCAAGACTCAAGTGTTTGCAGAACTAAAGGATTGGGTGGCTAAAAAGCTTGCTGGTTGAAAGGGAAAGCTTCTCTCAATTGGTGGGAGGGAGATTCTTATCAAGGCGGTTGCCCAAGCAGTGCCCACATATACAATGAGTTGCTTCCAACTCCCTAAACTTTGTGCAAAGACTTAGAAAATATGATGAGGAACTTTTGATGGGGGCAAAGAGACTATGAGAACAAAATCGCTTAGGTCAGCTGGAAGAAGATGTGTAAATCAAAGTTTCATGGAGGGATGGGTTTCAGAAACATCCAAGCTTTCAACCTAGCCATGTTGGCCAAGCAAGGTTGGAGAATTCTCTCCAAACCAAACTCTTTGATGGCTCGGGTTTTTAAAGCTAAGTACTTTCCTTATGATGATTTTCTAAATTCTAAAAAAGGAGGCAGTCCCTCGTATGTTTGGCGGAGCATTCATAATAGTCTTAGAGTAATAAAAAAGGGAACAAGATGGAGGGTCAGTAATGGTTGAAGAATACATATTTGGGATGACAAATGATTGCCAACGCCAACTTCTTACAAGGCGATCTCTCCTCAATCAGATTTTGGTGAATACCCAATGGTTGCCTCCCTTATTGATAATGACACTAGGTGGTGGAAAGTAGAAGCGGTTAGGTCCATCTTCCTTCCTTTTGAAGCTAGCACAATTTTAAAAATCCCCCTCAATTATAATCTCCTTGAAGATAGCCTCATCTAGATTGGCAATAAAAGGGGGGGTTTTACAGTGAAAAGTGCATATCACATTGCCTCAAGCTTAGTGGACTCAAATGAGGAGGGAGATTGTTCCTCTCCTGATTCTAGAATTTGCCTTTGGAAGCGGATTTGGCATCAGAAAATCCCTCAAAAGCTCAAAATCTTTGCTTGGAGGTCTTGTGTAACTGGCCTTCCAACCATGCTCAATTTAAGCCATAGGGGTATTCACTGTTCAAGTTTTTGCCCCATTTGTGATAAGGCCTTGGAATCCACTACCCATGCCCTTCTTTTATGTGATCACGCCAAGCTGACTTGGGCAAAGTGGCATAATTGCCCAGTTGATGTAACTTCCTCACCTAGGGACTTAGTGGATGTTGCCTTGGAGTTTATTGTGAAAGGATCCCCACTTGATTTGGAACTATTTTTTGCTGTGGCTTGGTCCATTTGGTGGAACCGCAACCAAGCTATACATGAGGATTCGGGTTCTACTCCAATTCAAGTCTGGGATATGGCAAACAGAAATTTACATGAGTATAAAGATGCTTGCTCTCTCCCTGCCCTCTCTTCAGCCCCTTCTCCGATGGCTTGGCAAGCCCCTCCCTCGAGCTTTATCAAAATAAACACTGATGGCACTGCTTCAGATGGCAGCCCTTCCTGTACAGGTGTGGCGATTCGGGATTCTCGTGGTTACTTCAAGCAAAATACTGCCATCAACATTCTCTGTCGAGGTCACAGAAGCTTTGGCGCTGCAAGATGGTGTGTTGCTTGCTTTGGAGTTAGGCATCTCTCATAATATTGTCGAATCTGATGCCCTCTCAATTATCCAAGCTATTAATGAAGGTGTTTTGGGAGGTGAGTTGGGTCACATTGTGCAGAACATAAAAGACATCTCTTCTTCTTTTTCTTGGTGCTCTTTTCAACATTTGAATAGGAGTGGCAATAGAGCAGCCTATGAACTTGCAAGAGCAGCTAGAGATTCAGGCGTTTCACAAGTTTGGAAAGGTGTGTGTCCAAGCTTTGTGGAGCATATTATCTTGAAGGAGGGCTGTGCGTAGCTGCTGTTGTTTTTTTTTCTGCCTGCTATTGTTCTGTTCTTGTTGTAGCTCTTTTCTCAGTTTGGTTTTTTTCCTTGTGTTTTCTCATAAAAAAAAAAAATTAATTAAATTAAATTTCATGCCAATCCACAGTTTATACGTTAGTTTTGCAGTGGCCAGTGATTTGTTTTCATATAAAAAAATTTAATGTTATATTTATTTAAAATTTAATTAAATCATTTAAATTTTATCTAAGCTTGAAATTGTAGGATTGAAATCTTCTATAGTTCCTAAGGTACTCTAACATGTAGAGTTCTTTAATATTAACCTTTTATTTATAATAAAATGTCCAAATTTTGCCATATCATTAATCTACTAACAAATTTACAAAAATAATGATTTTAAAAAATAACCACTCATAAATGATAGTTATTGCCTTAAATGCAAAAGAATCGATAATGGCTATGACATTGCAACATTAAATGCAAAAGAAATTTGCTTATTTAGAAAATTGATTATTATACACATAGACAGTGAAGCATATATATATGATAATGAATGGTAGAGACACCAGAATTTTCATTCTAATTTTTTTAGTCTTCTATTAATTTTATTAAAATTAAGCACATACATATATATATATATATATATATTTTTTTTAAGTACATGATTGGCACTTAGATTCATAAAAAATGATTTTTCTATGTCCCATTTTAGTCGAACCTATGCTTTGAAATTAACAACCAAAACGATTTGTGGAACAAATTGAAAAATAAAGAGGGAAAGGAGAAGATGGCTTCATGTTTTCTTAGAGACCTGATTTAGGTAAAAGAGGTAAGACAATAATTATCATTTATGAGTAATTATTTTTAAACCAATATTTTAGGGGATTTGTTAGTGGATTAATGATATGGAAAAATCGATACCTTTTATTATAAATGAATGGTTAAAATTAATAGAACTTTATTTATTTATTTATTTATTTATTTTTTGAGAAAGTAAATGAACTTTATATGGTAGAGTACCCTAAGAACTCTATAGGATCTCAATCTGAAATTGTATACAAATAAAAGGGTAAGTCCAATATAATAAAATTGGTTAGTAAAAAAATTGTTCTCAAAATAAAATTAAAAGAAAAAATATGTTTGGCTAGAAGAAAACAAAGAAGAATTGAACATTAAAATTTATTTTCACAAGTAGTCCTAGCACATAATTATAAGAAACATAATAATACTATCTTTTACTTTCAAAGTAATTTCTCCGATCAAACATTCCAACAAAGAATCTTTATGCATTTTCTCACGAAATCATGAAAACATTTACTCTACCCAAACAGTTACCAAAACAGAACAAAATGAACTTTCATGTACATTTTCAATAACCAAACAAAGACCTTCCCTCTCCTCAAAGTACCGAAAGCTCAAGATCTAAATTAAAACTATTTTTTTAATCACAAACTAGATTTTAGAGAGAGAGAGAGAGTGTGTGTGTATGAAGAGCATGGATAAGCTCCATGGTTAACAAGTCTTGATGCTAGGTTAAAGTCATTGATGAGCTGTTTGGTTCGATGTTGTTGATAGGTTGCTTGGACATCAACGATGAGTTAATTGGGATCTGGGTTGGCCTTGTTGTTGGGTTGTTTGGATCACGTACTATCACATTAGACCAATTATGGTGTTAGTATGGGGGAAGTCTTATACTCACAAGTTTTTTTCACAAACACATATTTTTTTTTAGCTTACTTAGTTCAATAGTCAAGTATAAATTTGGACTTGAGTTTGATATGTTTACTAGGGGCGTGTTTGGTAGACTGTAATAGGCATTGTAATATAATAGTTATTCTTATAATTTAGTTATTCTTTAGTTTGATTATGTTTTTATTACAAGGAATAGTTATTCCTTATGAATAGTTGTTCCTTAAAATGAGAAATAATTATTCCTCTTTAAAATGTTGTATTTGCTATTCCTTAATAAGTGCAATAATTAAGGAATAGCAAATAACACATATCTCTCTTAAATTTAAAAATAACTATTTTTTTATTAAAAAAATAACAATTTTTAAGAAGATATAATTGTATGAGAAGATATTTCCTAAAATAAACGTTAAGTTTTATTCTAATATAACTCACAACCAAACTAATGAATAGGTTTAGTTATTACATTACATGACATTTTATTCATAATAATAAAGATTACAATTCCTGTTGTAATCTCCATTCAGTGTACCAAACGTACCCTAAATAAATTAACATAAACATTTTCTCTAGTTGAACATGAGATGTAAAGTTGTTCATAAACCGATTGGTTTATTTACAAATCTATGATTAGAGACATTCATAGTATCTCTTACCACTTAATTATAGGTTAATTTCATGTTATATTGCTTTTGCCCAAATATCGGTTTATATTTTTCATATTGACGGCCTCATGAAAACCATTTTTTTTTCTTTAGTTTTTTTTAGAAAAAGTAGTTTATTGTTTAACTTTTAGAATTTTGAAAAAGAAGGGGGAAAAAATCAAATGACTCAAATATTTGAGCCATCAATTGATAATAGTATGATGTGGGACCATAAACTCTACAAAGGGGTGTATATGTGTTTCGGAAATAAAAAGATGAAGAAAGCAAAATGGATCGTATCTAAGGAGCTGTTTGGAATCAAAATTAACTGGTGAAATTAGAGTCTAGAATCAGCACATAGAATTATAGATTGCTTGGACTCAGCAACAAGCATGAGTTGGTAATACCATCCTAAGAATCAATACCACATATCTTAAATAATTTACGTTATTTGTTAAATTCACATTTTGTCTGACACCTAGTGGAAAGCTGGCCGATTGCTTAAAATCCATTTTATCCGGAATCAGCATATAGGTTATTTGGACTTAAAGAGAAGCATGAGATAATGAAACGAACCAAAGAATCATAAAAGGCGATCTTGTCAATAAAAAAACCATAAGATAAAAGAAACAGACTCAAGGAAGGAAGGAACGAAGGAATACAACTTGACCGGGTTGGGAGGGAACCCTCAACTTAGCACTTTACTTATTCTTCTTTTCATATGTATTTTTAATATAAATAAAATCTCATATTGATGTTTTTTTTAATAAAAATTTTAACTTTTTTTTTTTTTTGAGAAAGAATAAAAATTTTAACTTGAGTATAAATATTGTTTTTAATAGCAATTAATTAGGAATTTTGGATGAGAATTATCAATCTCGGAATTTGTGAAAGTTTGATCTTTTGCTTGACAAATTTTTTTGATTTCTAATTCTAATTAATGAGCATCTTTATTTCTGTGAAATACGAAAATCTCACTGATATTTTAATTTAAAAGGTTGATTCTCAGTTCTCACATGTATTGCTTTACTAAAAGCAGCAAGCATAACATTTACATATAACTTTTTTTTTTTAAAAGCTACATGAAGATAATATTAAGGGTAAATTACAAAGTTAGTCTCTATCCTTTACACCAAATGTCAATTTGGTTCTTAACCTTTTAATTGTGTCAATTTGATCCCTAACATTTTTAGTATTGTGTTAATTTAATCGCTGCCGTTATTCTTTGGATGAAAAAAGCTGATGTGTCAAATGGAATAGTAAAACATTATTTTTAATGCCATGTCAACTACCAACCGAACAAGTCAGATTAAAAAAAAAAAAAAAAACAAATTAAAATCTGCACACATATCTGATTTTTCTCACTAAATAGTTCTAAAATCCCTAAAAGGTTCTCTCTCTCTCTCGTCTGTATCATCTCCGCAGCTACCAAATGACAAACTATTGTTTCAAAGAAACAATCCCATTTAAGAAAGCTGGTCTAGAAACCAACTCAAAAAATCTGCGTTAGTCCAATAGGATCAAACCTGCGCTACCCTAGTGCCACAGATCCCTTTGCAAATGAGTGATTTGCTACTACTCTTTTTTACTTTCTAGATTTTATAGAATCATCATGTAGACGTGCCAACAAATCTACCATCATTTCAAATTCAAACCAAATTTGAAAACCACTAGAGTTTTATAGAATGATGGACAACCATTGTCAAATAAAAAGAAAAAGGAATCCATTTTTTATGAGCTGCCAATAGTGGTTTCACAAGGTGCTTTACATTCGTTTATAGCCCAAGCTCCTGAAGCAAGACTGTAGGAGAAAATTAAACAAACTGTTAACCAACACTTAACTTTTGAGAATTTGTATAAAGGCAGCTATGGAGATGATATTGATGAGAGAGAGAAACTTTTATTAGGAATTTTAATTTTAGAACCATTTAGTGAGATGAATCCAATCTCACGTGAGAAGATTTTAATTTGGTTTTTTTTTTTTTTTAATTTGACATGATTGTACAGTTGGCAATTGATGTGGCATGAAAATAATTTTTTACTATTTTGTTTGACACGTCAGTTTTTTTCATCCAAGGGATAATGACAAGGATTAAATTAACACGACACTAAAAATGTTAGGAACCAAATTGACATAATTGAAATGTTAGGTACTAAATTGACATTTGATGTAAATGATAGGGACTAACTTTGTAATTTACCCTAATATTAAAGATGCATGTTTATTTGGTTTCAAAAAAGATATTCTCTCTGTCCTAATTTGTTTGTCCTGTTTGAAAAGTCAAACTTTTTAAGGAAACATCATTTATTTTCTTGTCTACCTTATAAAAATGTATAAGTTTACAAAACTACCTTTAAATAAATTTATTAGCTTTTTTCTTTTAAAGAGTTATTCTTAATGAGGCAACTAAAAAGGTGCCTCAATTAGATTGATTTTTTAAAATATTTGTTAGTTTTCTTTTCAAATTGTTTTGAAAATAAAGTAGGGGTATAATAGGAATATTAGTAAATTAATAACTTTTACTTTTAGAAACAGGACAATATTTTGGGACATTTCAAAATGGAATAAAAGACAAACAAACTGAGACAGAGGGAGTATATTTTTATCTGGTTTCAAAAAAGATATATGTTTCTTTTATATATATATATATACTATATATAAAAGGATTCCCCTCTTTGGACTGGACTTTTTTGAAGTTCAAAAATACCCTTAAACTTTAATAGGAAAAAAACTTGAGGACAACCTAGTAAAAATATATTTTCAACTCCAATTAAAATGCCTACAGAATAGGAAACTCTCCTGCTAATCCGTGTCTTCAAAAAAAAACTTATCCATTTTTTTTAAAATGCAAAATTATGACACTAGACCAAAAAAAGCTTCATTGCACGCGCAAAGCACATGTGATGAGGCTTGTGTGTGTGTGTGTTTGTGTGTGTGTGTTTGTGTGTGTGTGTGTGTGCGTAAAAACAGAATTCTCCTCTTTAGACTGGACCTTTTTGTGTTTTAGAAATACCTTTAGACCCTACATTTCATAGGGACAAAACTAGAGGACAACCTGGCAAAAATATATCTCCAGCTCCACTTAAAATGCCTACAAAATAAGACATTCTCCTATTAATCTATGTCTTCAAAAACAAAATTTTAAAACTTTATCAAGACTCATTGATTTCTTTTATTTAATTTTTGGGTTGTGTCATAATCTAAAAATTGAGATGAATGGAAAAATATGACACTAGTAACCCCCCCCCCCCAAAAAAAAAACCCTCATCACACACACTTATATATATTGCTTGTTTCCTTTTTAGAGTGTCTTGTCTTGTGCATAGACTAGTTTTGGAAAAATTCTACTGAAAAAGAGCTAAGTCCAACTCCCTTACCCTCAACAAATAGCCTCAATCCAAAGGTGTCAAAGGCCCCTACATAGTTTACAACACTATATCTATACAACCATTGTCGTATAAAGCTTTTCTTCAACAGTATTTTTTTTTTAGGACAAAACTCATGTATAGTATCTTAGGTATTATTTCTTAGATTCCCATTTTAAGATTTTACCATGTGGCTACTTAACTTAAAAATACACTTCCATCTCATAATAAAAAAAGCTACATGGCTGAATCTTAAGAGGGGAATGTAAGGAACAACATCTAAGTACTGTACCTAAGTCATGCTTTTTTTTTTATAGAGTTTCAATCGATCTTTAGTGTCCACTCCTGATAATTGTGCTCTTTATCATTAGACAATAATATGTTAGTTTGATTGGGTGTGTTGTGGTGAGAAGAATGAGAATGAGGAAAAAGTGTCACATTGACTAGTTTTGACATTAGTTGTTTTTAAAAAATGAGCTATTTTTCAAATAGTATTTTCTATAAATCTATCTTATTTTTCCATTTTTGGCAGCAACCTTAAATGAGTTGAAAAAAGATCTACTTACTTCTCTAATTTAACTTGTCATGAGATAGACTTGTTTTCCAATAAAATTTAGAGGAAAAATATCTCTAAAAAATAAATTATATTTTTTTTGTTGATCAAAGATATTTTTCTTTTAATTATTTTTTTAAGATACTACTTAACACTAAAAAATGCAAAAAAAAAAAAAAAAACCTATCTTCACATAAATTTTTTCATCAAAACAAACAAACGTAGTATTTTAAGAAGAAAGGAATAATATATATATATGGCCCTCATAAGGATCTTGAGAATCCTGGAAGAGGTCAAATGGTTGGTAACTAGTAGATGCTTCAAAAGAGGCAGGAGAAGTCTTTTCTTCTTCTACTAACTAAGAAGCCTGGAGGAGCAACTGGTCGGCAAGATCTTTTAATTCTTTGCTAGATTTTCCAGCGACTGAGACATATTTTAGGCTAGACTAGGACCTTGTCTTTTGGGCAATGGCTCTGTGGACTAGAGTAGAGAAATCCTTATTTATCTGTTCGATGACGATCAAGTTCTATAAAAGTAACCTCACCCAAGAAAAGTCAACTTGAATAGAAGACATCAAGTCAAAAATGGACCCCTTAGTCTTCCTTTACCACAAGCTCATCATCTAAAGGGTTTTGGTGTGAGGGGCCTGCCTCATTTTTTCAGTGTAAGCCTATGGCTCTAGTACCCCTTTCAGAATAATTTTGTAACTTACCCCTTTGTGGTATCAAAGTCAAGTTAATAGTTGTAAGTTACATATCTATGCATTAATTTCAATGCATTAATTTCAGTTTCAAGTTATTTCTAGGTTGCATATATTTGGCCAGTTATATCGCCTTATTTTCAATATCATATCATAATGTCTCCGATTCCCCATATTTTATTTTACATCTATTTTATGATAACTCTCCCCTTCCCCTTCATTTATCTCTATATCTGTTATATTTTCTCCATTCTCATCTTTGCTTATATTTCCTCTTTTCTAGAATTTTGTGGTTGTAAGCTTTTTTCTTTTCTCTTGTTTAAAAATTATGTATTATCAGTTTATGTTAATCAGTTATCTTCCAGTCATCTACTTCTTTCAATCTCTATGTTTAGCCCATCAGTCATGGAAAGCATCCCCTGAAATAAATCAAAGGTTAGGTACAGTAATTTGGAGATAAAGGTGATTAGGATTTAATTACTTAACATAATTTTTTATCCAGAATTATGAATAAGTTGTTTAGAAGTAGCTTTTCCACCAGCTCTCGATTGTTCATCCCTAAGATTCTAGAAGACACAGGAATTCTCAATCAAGAGTCTTTTGAAGTTTCAGATTTAGATTTAAACTTAGGAGATTGGAATATCCCTAAGGTCCCCACCAATCATATAAGTCTTCTTGGTCCCTAAAAAAGCTTTTAAAACAGACTACCATGTTAAGACTATAGAACAAGTTTATGGTATAAACAAAGAATATGAAACATGTTATTTTGAAAGGGGTACTAGAGTCATAGGCTTACATTGAAAACAAAATACAAATGCCATCCGATTACAAGATTGGAAATTTCTAATACAAGATTACTAAGGGATTTTGTAAGAGGGAGTTATGCTGAACTAAGCCTGCCTTCAAATGGAACTTAAGCTCCTTTATATAGACTGGGAGAGGGGCTTTAGGATCCTCTGGGGGAGCTTAGGATCCTCTAAATATTCTTGAAATTCTAGGGGGGTAAACTGCCATCTAAACATAGGTTGGTGTAGTTATTTTGCTCTATGACCTTTTTTACTAGTTTATCCTCACTGGAAGGTTTCCTAAAATGAGTAGCAACTACTTCAAAAAGGAGTAGCAACTACTTCAAAACCTTGGTGTTTGATGGTTATATTTTCTAAGGGAGGGTGACTAGATCGGACTACTTCCTTGTTTTTTTTGGTCCAGTTTTGTTTTGGTGATGACACAAGACTTTCTTTGCCATTCAAAATGGTTCTCAAAATATTCAAAGAAAGGGACATTTGCTGATATCTCTTTCACGAACTCTTGCCATTTAGTGTACACTTATATCTTCCGTTCCTTGGTATGATTTGCCTTATAGGCTTCTCTTTTGGCTTTGTTTGTTTCAGAGTCAAAATCATCACCTAAAGACTTATGGTCTGGGGTGAAATCCTTTTTCATGACATTGAGCTGGTGGCCTACTAGGGGTTCAGTTTGCTTAAAGTATAACTGAGTTAGAGAGGATTGATTGTGATTTTCATCCTCCTCTGCAACTAATTCTTGTTTGGCTGTGTAGCATGGTGTGCTAACTTGGATCTAGTCTTAACTCCTTGACGTTCTAGGTCCAGGTCTTTCCTAGGGGTTGGAGGTCTAGATGAGCTACACTGGGATGCAGGTCTATCTCTAAGGAGAATAGGGGACTGCATTTTGGGTTGATGAAGATCTAAAGGAAATCTAAATCTGGACTGGTCAAAGCTTAGCCTTACAGTTCCATTAGTTAACTGCTGGACAAAGTATAAATCTAGGGTTCGGGTAGGGTGTTGGACCTAAAAGAATAATTTTCATTTTGTAGAGTCCAATCTTGTGGGAATGTAAACTCTGTCCATTTAAGGTTTCTAGGTACTTGAATCTAAGATCCATGTGTTGTGGACTGGATAAGAGTGGTTTCTCCTTTTAGTTTCTTGTTAAGGGCTTGAACATTTAGGTTTGTCCTAATACACTTGTAGTAAACTTTGTATATTAAGGCTGACTGTTAGGTTCCTGGTACCATAAGGGTTCTTGAGGTCTTGATATTTAAGGTGAGGGCTTTCCTGATATGTGGTTCATGAAGGGAAACTGTGAAGTTGGGAAAGCAATTGAAATGGACTGGTCCACTACTAAGACTAGTTTGGATGGTTCCTAAGAGACTATCTTCAAATCTGATGTGCCATGTGTCTCTAAAGGCCATGAGGATTGAGCAGTTCAATCTTTCTTTGATAGGTGGTTTAACTGCTACTTGGACAAGACCCATGTGTAGAAATTTGTGTCCTTCTTTTCGATGTGCAACTAGAGTTGATGGTGAAAACAAATAACAAATTTCATATTCTTTGTTTATACCATAAACTTGTTCTATAGTCTTAACATGGTAGTCTGTTTTAAAAGCTTTTTTAAGGGACCAAGAAGACTTATAGATCTGATTGTGGGGACCTTAGGGATATTCCAATCTCCTAAGTTTAAATCTAAATCTGAAACTTCAAGAGACTCTAAATTGAGAATTCTAGTGTCTTCTAGAATCTCAGGGATGGACAATCGAGAGCTAGTGGAAGAGCTACTTCTAAACAACTTATTCATAATTCTGGATAAAAAATTTATGTTAAGTAATTAAATCCTAATCACCTTTATCTCTAAATTACTGTACCTAACCTTTGATTAATTTCAAGGGATGCTTTCCATGACTGATTGCCATTCCTAACTTTAAGCCTTAGATGCCTATTTCTGGCTAAACGTCCACTCGCTTAGGATTCCAGGACTTACATGTCAAACTCGTACCTTCCTAAAACAAACTTATGGGCTAAACACAGTGACTGGAAGAAGCAGATGACTGGAAGATAATTGATTAAAAAAAACTGATAATACAAAATTTTTAAACAGGAGAAAAGAAAAAAGATTACAACCACAAAAATTCTAAAAAAGAGGAAATATAAGCAAAGATGAGAATGGAGAAAATATAATAGATATAAAGATAAATGAAGGGAAGGGGAGAGTTATCATAAAATAGATGTAAAATAAAATATGGGGAATGGGAGACATTATGATATGATACTAAAAATAAAGCGGTATAACCGGCCAAATATATGCAACCTAAAAATAACTTGAAACTGAAATTAATGCGTAGAAATGTAACAACAAGATCCACAAGATAAGACAATTAGAAAATCAATTTCAAGATTTATAGGTGAACAGATTCTACCATCATAGGGTAACCCCAACCAGCCTCACCAAAAATTGGTATCCCAGACCAACACCCCCTGACTACCAGTTTGAGGAAAAGAATGTTAGCAACCAGTTCTCAGTATCTTCTGATAAACTCTATGAATGGAATATGGATAGATTATCAGGACAAGAAATCATAAATAAAATTCAACACATGACTATGGTAGCCAATAACTATCTCAACGAAGGTCGCCCTCATACTGAAGTAGTTGAAGTTTTGGTCTTAGGTTTCATAGGAAAACTTTTGTCATGGTGAAACCATTACCTAACAGAAGAATCAAAGGAAGAGATCAAAAGTGTAGTCCAGAAAGATGAGGAAAGGGATCCAATCTTTGATGAAACCATAGGTCGAGGTGTCCCAAATGGAGTAAACACCTTAATCTATACCATTACAAGACATTTCATAGGAACCCCTAGCAACGTCATGACTAGGATACACGACTAGTTAAGTAACCTTAGGTGTCCTACCCTTAGTGACTATAGGTGGTATGAAGATGTCTTTACCACTAGAGTCATGCACAAAAGCGATTGTAACTCTCCGTTTTGGAAGGAGAAGTTTATCAAGGGCTTACTTAGTCTTTTTGCCCATAAGATTAGGGAAACTCTCAGTAACTCCTCAGGTGTCATAGATTATGATGACCTGACTTATGGAGACATATCTATTGTCATCTGGAGAAGGCTTGAAATTGTGCGTAGACATGAAAATCCAGAACCAGGCCAATAAGGACAAGAGAAAAGCTAAGTAGGAAACTTCTGTACTCAGTATGGCCTCCCTTCCATAGCCCCGTCCAAAAGGAAACTTAGAGGGAAAGATTGCCCTAGGAAAAGAAAAGCCTCTAAGTATTATAGAAGTCATAAGAAGCCCAGTAACTTCATGGAAATGATTTCTATAAGAAGAGCAAGAAATCAAAAGATCAATGGTATAAGACACATTTGATAACAAAAATAGAGAATGTTATAAATGTGGAAAGAAAGGTCATTTTAGGAAAGAGTGTAGATTCAAAGCTAAAGCTTTAATCAACACCCTCCAAGGTGACCAAACTAGCAAAGATGAAATTTTTGAGCTCCTAGAACTCAACCACACAAACAGTGAGTCCTCCAATAGTTCTAGTGACAATGAAATCTTTCAGATAAACCAATCCTCATCCTCTAGAGAGTCATCCAGTATCTCTAGTAGTCTAGATATTAGAATAAGATGTAAAGACAGTTATTGCAAAAACAAATCAGTCAATGTTCTTAGCCAACAAGAGGAGCTTCTCTTTACCCTAATAGATAAGGTAGAAGACCCAGTTGTTAAGGCCCAATATCTTAGCAAGTTTCAGAGCACTTTAGTCAGAGAAACAAAAGAAACCAAATCCCATCACCCTAAACCTCCAGTTAACCTAGAAAAAATCTTCAATAGGTTTACCAAAGTTAAGAAAGAAATCACAGTTAATGACCTCCAACATGAAATCAAGGAAACCAAATCTGTGATCAGAACCCTTAAGGAAGAAGTTAAAAAGCTTAACCAGGCTTTAACCATTCTTAGGATTGACCACAATTTCCTTAAGCAGAGAATCGAACATCAAGACAATACCTCTCATCAAGGTAATAATGAGGCAAGCTCCTCACACTAAACCCTTCAAATGATGAAGTAGAAAATGTCTATAGTGAGTCAACCAATCCTACAGCAAACATGGTCTTAGAAGAACTAGCCCAGAAATACCTAGAGACTATCAGTAGAATTGATTTCCTAAAATGGCATTCCAAAGTCAAGATTGTCATTAGCAAAGATTTTGAATTTGAGGTTATAAACCTTATAGATTTAGGCGCAGATCTCAACTGCATCTAAGAAGGAATCATTCCCTACAAGTATTTTCAACAGACCAGGGAACGATTATCCACAACAAGTGGAAGCCAAATGCAGATTAAATACAAAATCCCAAAAGCCCATGCGTGCCAAGACAACACATACTTCAAAACAGCCTTTGTCTTAGTTAAGAATATGACAGACAGAGTAATCCTAGGAAATCCATTCATTTGTCTGTTATACCCATTCATTACAGATAGTGAAGGGATCACTACTTGTCCTTTTGGTCAACCGGTTAAGTTCAAGTTTCTCAGAAGCCTGGAACCCCATGAGATTAACAGTCTCCAAGATGTCTCCATCTCCAGAACCCCTAACTTGATCAATAGGAAAACCCAACACCTTAAATACCTTATGGATGATTTAAGACATAAGAAAATTGAGGAACAATTGACCTGTAAGATCATCCAAATAGAAATTAGAGAATTTGAGGAAAAACTCAAGTCGGAAGTTTGCTTTGATCTACCCCAGCCTTTTCGCATAGAAAGAGACATGAAGTGGCCCTCCCATATGTCAAAGATTTTAAGGAAAAGGAGATCCCGACCAAAGCTTGCCCCATCCAAATGAGCCAAGAACTCTTGGAATTTTGCAGAACAGAGATAAATGACCTTCTTAGCAAAGGAATCATTAGAAATTCTAAGTCACCTTGGTCATGTTTAGCCTTTTATGTCCAAAAAAATGCTGAGATTGAGAGAGGTGTACCTAGATTAGTCATCAACTTCAAGCCCCTTAACAAAGTCCTAGAATGGGTTAGATATCCTATTCCAAATAAAAGAGACCTAGTTAACAAGCTTAGTAAGGCAGTCATCTTCAGTAAGTTCGACATGAAAAGTGGTTTTTGGCAGATTCAGATCAAAGAGTCTGATAGGTATAAAACAGCCTTCACTACACCCTTTGGACATTACGAATGGAATGTAATACCTTTTGGTCTAAAGAATGCACCTAGTGAATTCCAAAATATCATGAATGAGATTTTCAATCCATTCTCTAGTCACTCTATTGTTTACATAGATGATGTACTCATTTTCAGAATCTATTAAGCAACATTGGAAACATTTGTGACCATTTCTCAATACAGTCAAGCTCAATGGCCTTGTGATTTTAACCCCAAAATCAAACTTTTCCAAACACATGTCTAGTTCTTAGGTTCTGACATCTATCACAGTTTGATCAAACCAATAAATAGATTCATTCAGTTTGCAGACAAATTTCCAGATCAAATCCTAGACAAGACCCAGCTTCAAAGATTTTTAGAATCTCTCAACTACATTGCAGATTTCTATCAAAATCCTAGGCAGCAATGCAAACCACTTTTTAATAGACTTCAAACCAATCCACCTCCTTGGACCCATCAGTTGTCCAAGAAATCAAAAAATATGTTAAGACTCTCCCTTGTTTAGGAATTCCCTCAGTAAATTCCTTCAAGATTGTCCAGATAAATGCCTCTAACATTGGTTATGGTGGCATTCTCCTTCAACATACTAGTCCTAATTCCCCTAAACAGATAGTCTATTTCCATTCAGGAATTTAGACTCCTACTTAGCTAAATTATAGTACTATTAAAACAAAAATATTATCTATAGTACTATGCATTTCAAAGTTTCAAAATGATTTATTAAATCAAAATTTTTTAATCAGAATAGATTGCAAATCTAAAAAACATGTTTTAGAAAAAGATGTTCAAAACATTGCGTCAAAATAGATTTTTGCATGATGGCAAGCCATTCTCTTAGTTTTTTATTTTGACATAGAATACATAGAAGGAACCCAAAACAGTATCCCTAATTTCCTTACCCATGAATTCTTGTAGAATCCAACCCAAAATGTCTGGAAAGAAGCTAGCACAGTAGCCCCAACCACCAAAGCTACCTAAACAGTCACCTCCTAGCACTAGTCAAGCAAAGAACCTTGGCCAGATAGTCCTAGTTTCCCCAATTTCCTTGGCCAATCACTATGTGGTTTCTACAATCCCAAAACCAAACTATGAAAGGCCACTCCTAAACCAGCCTAGTTTTAGTTCTACCTTAGTATTCTCAACACCTAGGGCAATAACCTCATACACAATAGATGATCCCTTTGGCCCCTTACAGTCCCAAAGATCATTCTAGCCATCCAACAAAAAAAAATAAGTCTCCCCATGTTAAGAAACCTTACATCTAGCACATATTTTATATTGAACCACACATGATCCATATAAAAGATCCACTAGCCCTAGCAATGGAAGTTTTGCCACCAAATTGGTATTTTCTTCCAAAGGTCCCAGAAAAATCCATCAAGTTCTATAAAAGCATCCTCACCCAAGAAAAGTCTGCTCGAATAGAAGACATCTCGTCACAAATGGACTTGAGGAGTTACTAAGGTGGAGACATCTTGGAGACTACTAATCTTATGGGGTTCCGGGCTTCTGAGAACTTGAACTTAACTGGCTGACCAAAAGAAAGGGTAGTGATTCCTTCACTATCTGTAGTGAATGGGTATAACAGACACATAAACGGATTTCCTAATGCGGTTTAACTGGGAAAATCTGAGAGCAGTGTAACAAAGGGGTAAGTTACACATGAACGGGTAGTGATTCCTTAAGTTGGAATCCTGTGATACCATAAAGGGGTAACTTACCCCTTTCAAGTTATTTTCAGGTTGCATATATTTGGCAAGTTATACCACCTTATTTTCAGTATCATATCATAACGTCTCCCATTCCCCATATTTTATTTTACATCTATTTTATGATAACTCTCCCCTTCCCCTTCATTTATCTTTATATCTGTTATATTTTCTCCATTCTCATCTTTGCTTATATTTCCTCTTTTCTAGAATTTTTGTGGTTGTAAGCTTTTTTCTTTTCTCTTGTTTAAAAATTCTGTATTAGCAGTTTATGTTAACCAGTTATCTTCCAATCCCAATATATATATACACACACATATATGACTTCAATATTTGGGCCTTTAAGTTATAATATCACAATAGTATGATGTGGGACAATAATAATTTATTGTTTCATCATTACTGCCCTTGGCCAAAGTCCCACATTCTTGTAGAATTTGGGGAAGCATTGGCAGCCAATCAAGCCATCTCTCTTGAAAAGGAATTGAGTATCTTCGAGGTGGATTTGAGGAAGATTGTCAAGGAATAATCACTAGGGATGGCAATTTTTGCCCGACCCGTAGGTACCCGGCCTGGCCCGACCCTAATGGGTCGGGTTTTACTCGGTCTGATTAGGAATAGGGTTGGGTATGGGTTTAAAAAAAAAACCCGAAGCGGGTTCGGGTCGGGTCCAAGTTTTATAAAAAAAAACCCGAGACCTGGCCTATTTAAAAACCCGGTACCCTAAATTACAAAAAACCCTATATATATATATATATATATATATATATATATACCTATAATCTAACCCTAATCCCTTATTTCTTCAGCCTCCCTCCCTCAGTTTGACACTCCCTCTCCCTCAGCTCAGTCCCTCATTTCAACTCACTCTGACACTCCCTCACTCCGACACTCTCTCATTTCAGCTCAGTCACACCTCCCTCGCCTTCTCACTCTCACAACCTCGCTCTTCCTTAGGACCTCAGGTACTGTTTGTTGTTACCAGTGTTTTAGTTGAGTTATTTAGTGAGACAGGTGGCTAAATTTTAAAAGGGAATAAAATAGAGATATTCATTTGCTACCGTTTCTTTGTGACTGTAGATACTGTGAAAGATATACACAAAAAAACCATAGTGCCACCCAGCTTAAACCCTAATCCTAAACCTTAGAGAAACCAAACCACTTCTTCTTCAACTGTCATCTCCGATTGAAGTTCTGGCAAGCAAAGTCGAAGGTACTATTTTTCTGTTTCGGTTTTCCTCTACCCAAAATTGGGTAGTTTTTATTATGTGATATGATGAGATTTGTGTGAAAATTTGGATGATTGATGATGGGGTATGATGCTCTGTTTTGTGTGTGTGTTCTAAGTGTATTTGTTGATATTTATGTTTGAATTGGGTAATTGCCATTTGTTTGTGTTGTGCCACCTTTTACTAAAATTGTTCAAGGATTCATTATTTATGTTTTTGCTTCTTTGGATGTTATGATATGTGCGTTTATTGTTAGTTTAGTTCTCTTTCAACTTATTTTGTAGCTTTTTGCAAAAGTCATATTTGAAAAAGGTGTACCAGAAAAATATGAGTTTTTAAAAAGATTAATCTTTGGCTAAGTAAGTGCTAGCTTGGTATAGATTTTTTTTTTCCAGTGCCCTTTTGAAAAATTGATGTTTGAAATAGTTGTATCTGTTATTGCTCCATTCTGATTATTTTTATATGATCTTCCTCTGCTATTACGCCACATTTTGTGTATATATTACTCATGCTGATAAGGAAGGTGTAGCAATTGTAAGTACTCTTAATTTTATCATTTTGATTTTGTGTTTAGCTTGCCACAAAAAGGATTTGGCAAGCTCACTCTGTTGTCCAATTTGATGATAAAGAGGCAAAATGTATGATCTATCATTGCGATCTTCGGATTTGATAAAGAGGCAAAATGTCCGGTTTTTGTTTTAAAATTTTGGAATTTTTTTCAATGTTTCATTAAAATTTGTTTGGAGGTTTGATTGTGTGGTGGTTCATTGAATTTGTTGTGATGATAATAATGTTTATTTGGTTTTGAGTGGGTGAGGGTTTGGTTTATGGGTTAAGGTGTTTGTGGTGTTATTGGGTTTGTTTTGGTAATTAGGATTGGATTTGATGATAAGTAATACATTGGGGATGTTGAAATCAATGAAACTAAGTGTGAAATATGGTAGTGAATTTTTGTACACATATCTTTCACTTGATTCAAGTCTTAAAGCATTCTGTTCCCCTATTCTTTCCCTCATTTCTGCATAGTTTGTTTAATGGAAGAAATTGTTTTTTTTGTGTTTGTTGGGAATGCAGATCCTAAAACGGAGATGGAAGACACAAACACAGACACAAACAAATTTGGTTCTTCCTTGCCAAGTGGCTCTCCCTTGAGAACCGGACATTGTCCCTTGCCAACTATGCAGTCTCCTCTGCCATTTTCATGATCACCCTCGTCATTGTTGCCTGGCAGCTCACCCTTAGGATCACCATTAAACAACGAGTAAGTGTTTGAATTTGTAGTTAATCATGTTTAATTATGATTGCGTTGATAGAATTTGTGAATCTATGTAATTATGAATTTGTGCCTATTAATCAATGAGTATGTGTAATAATAAATTTGTGATAATTCGTTTTGATTCTAACTCCCAAACTTTTGAACCAATTAGGAATCCGAAATCCCCGACGGTGGACTTAATGGGAGAAGACTTAGATGTAGAGGAACATGAAGGGACCGAGGGAGAGCAAGAGCCTACAAATGAGGACTTGGATACAAGTAAAAAAAGAAAGACTACCTCAGATGTTTGGTCTCATTTTACAAGGAAGAAAGTTGATGGAAAAGTTAAAGCCCAATGCCATCATTGTAAAAAACTTTACTTGGGTGAGTCTAGCCAAGGTACAACTCATTTGCGTAATCATTTAGCAAGATGTCCACGGATGAAGTTTAAAGATATAAGGGATATAAGACAACAAGTCTTAATTAAACAACAAAATAAGGTGGATGGAACTATGAGTTTAAATACTTACCAATTTGATCAAGTTAGACTGAGGAATAAGCTTGCTCGTATGGTCATCCTACATGAATATCCC
The DNA here is from genome assembly GCF_001633185.2 of Quercus lobata. Lineage (NCBI taxonomy): Eukaryota > Viridiplantae > Streptophyta > Magnoliopsida > Fagales > Fagaceae > Quercus > Quercus lobata. The sequence goes on along the minus strand of NC_044912.1, from coordinate 24,121,384 downwards.
CTTTCAATAGTTGACCACATTGGGTTTAAAGAATTTGTGGCTGATCTTCAACCTATGTTTAAACTTGTCACAAGAAATACTTTGAAAAGTGACATTCTTAAAATCTATGATAATGAGAGGGAGAAAGCTTTAAAGATGACGGACAAGAATAGAAGTAGGATGGCAATTACAATTTATATGTGGACTTCAAGTAACAAAAAGAGAAGGTTTATGGCCATTACCGCTCATTTTATTGATCATACTTAGACATTGCAAAGCCGAGTTTTAAGGTAATTTTTTTATCTATAAATTCAATGTTAAAGACTTTACATTTAGAATGTTTATTGAGTTATGTTATAATTATTCATATTATTTTTCTAGGTTTGTTTATACTCCTTCTCTACACACGAAAGATGTCCTTGCTGAAGTCCTTGTTAATTGTTTTTTAGAGTGGAACATTGATAGGAAGTTGTCCACAATAACTGTTGATAATTGTAGTACTAATGATGCCATGATAAGACTTCTCTTGAATAAGCTTGATACTAGTTCTCTTATGTTGGGTGGGTCTATGTTGCATATGAGGTGTGCTGCACATATTTTGAATTTGATTGTTCAAGATGAGTTGTCTCTTATTGGTGATGGTATTAAAAGGATTCGTGATAGTGTGATTTATTGGATTGGATCACCAAAAAAGAGGCAGAAATTTGAAGAAAATGCACGTCAATTGCGTGTTCAATGCACCAAAGAGTTAGTCTTAGATTGTAAAACTCGTTGGAATGCAACTTACTTAATGCTTTCTACTGCATTGATTTATAAAGATGTTTTCCCACATTTGGCTAAACGTGAAACATCTTATACTTGTTTGCCATATGATTATGATTGGGAGTTAGGCAAAGATATTTGTGGGAGGTTGGAGTTGTTTCATAGTGTGACTGAGTTTTTCTTTGGTCGTAAGTACCCCACAACTAATATGTATTTTACTTTGGTGTGTGAGTTGAAAATTGCATTGAATGAATGGAGTTTGTCTTCAAATGAGATGATAAGTACGATGGTAGAAAGCATGCTTGCTAAATTTAGTTCTTATTGGGTTAATGTTAGTGTTGTTATGGCTGTTGCTGCTATCTTAGATCCAAGATATAAGATGAAGTTTTTAGAGTTTTATTATCCTAACATTTATAGTGATAATTCTGATTTGGAGATTGAAAAAATTAAGAATCTTTACTATGATTTGCTTGAAGAGTATAGAGATATAGATGAGTCTCCTGTAGATAATGAAGGAAGTTCTCATATTCTTGCAAGTACTTCAAGCCTTGTGGCACAAATGAAGTTTAGGTTGAGTGGGGCAATCTCATCTTTTGATTTGTTTGTGAACAATAGTTCAAGTAGTTCAAAGAAACATGGGAGTGCTAGAATGGAATTTGATCATTTCATCGATGAGGGAGTGTTGAAGAGGAGTGAAGATTTTGATATTTTGGAATGGTGGAAAAGTAATGGTCTCAAGTATCCTACTTTACAAAGGATTGCAAGAGATATTTTAGTCATTCTTGTCACAACTGTTGCTTTAAAATCTGCCTTTAGCACTAGTGGGAAACTTTTAAGTCCACACCGTAGTAAGCTACATCCCAAGACTATAGAGGCAATGATATGTGCTCAAAATTGGTTATGAAGTGAAATCAACAGTTAGCAATTGTCTAATTTCTATTTATAAAATCAAAATTGTATTTTTATATTTGTTAGTTACAATTTGATGAAGTTTATTCCATTTTTTAATTCATTGTTGTTGTAGGTTCTTCAACTATGTCTGGAGATTATACACTTCAATCAATTCTTGATGATGGGGAGCCTAATAAAGAGGATGGGAGTTGTGTCACAATTGTGGATGATTAGACATTTTGTATTAATTTAGTAGCCTTTTTAATTTCTTAGACTTGTTGGATTAATTTGTTGGTTTGTAATTATTCTAAGCCTTTTGTAATTTCTTAGCCTTTTTAATTTGTTGGTTTGTGGAGGATAAGACATTTTGTAATTTCTTAGCCTTTTTAATTTTCTTAGACTTGTGGGATTTGTTTTATAACTTTTTAATTTCTTGAACTTGTTGGACTTGTGATACTTAGTTCTTGGACTTGTTGGATTTATTTTATTTTTATGTTTAGCTGGTGATTTTAGTTATGATTTATTGATTTATAGATGTATAATTAACAGATGATTTATTGATTTATGATTAACCTATGATTTGGATTGATTTGGCTGCCATATAATGTGGCCCAAATGCCAAAAATCTCAATGGGCTTGAATGGGCTTGAATTGGCTACTATATATGGCTTGAATGGGCTTGAATTTGGCAAAAAATCTTAATGGGCTTAAAAAAAAAATTAGTTGGCCCAGATTTGGGCCCAAGCGGCTAAATGGGGCCCGTAGGGCTGGTCTAGGCCCCCCCCCCCCCAAAAAAAAAAAAAAAAAAAAAAAAAAAAACCAATTAATAATCGGGCTAGGTCCGAGTCGCAGGTCTTGGCCGACAGGTCAGGTCCGGGTATGCAAAAACCCGGCCCAAATCCGGCGCGTTGCCATTCCTAATAATCACTACTATCAACAACCATGAGGTTTCACGAACTATATTATTTGGCCATGTCATTGAGGAAATTTGGTATTTAAAAGTCTCTAAGGAGCTCTAGTTTTAACTATGTAAGAAGGGAGGGTGAGAAACTTGCCCACTCCCTAGAATAGCAGTTTTATACAATGATAATGTTGTTTTGGTAGAAGAACTACCAGCTTAATAAATCTTTCTTTTCTATAAAAAATAAAAAATAAAAAACTAAAAAAATGGGTTTGTGTTTTGGAAATAAAAAGATGAATAAAGCAAAATGGATCGTATTAAGGATAGTTGCTTGGAATCAAAATTAAATGGTAAAATTAGAAGAATAGAATCTACAATAGCATAAAGGTTGCTTGGACTTGGCAACAAGTATAAGATAATTATATATTAAATTCACTTTTTGTCTGACACTTAACGCGAAAGCTGGGCACAAGTAAGTTCGCCAATTTTCTCACACAAATAAGGTAAACCATGATTTGTCCCACACAAATAAGGTAAATCATAGTTTTTTAGTAGAGTTTGTAGTATGTTTTCGTGTTAGAGGTTCGTTCCTTCTTTCTTATGTGAGTGTGAATGTTTAAAAAAATAAAAATAAAAAAATAATTGTCCCACATTGCTTAAGAAAACCCACTTAAAAGTTACGAGTTTGTAGTGTGATCCCCTCTCTTTTGTTTGTGTGCACATGCATAAAAACCAAACTGATTAAATATTTTAAAACTAACTTTACTCCAATTACAAGCGAGATTTTAAAAAACAAACACAGAAGGAAGGAATGAATCAAAGTTGATTAGTGATTATGGTGGGACGGAAGGGAGCCCTCCAATTAGTACTTTACTCCATTCTTCTTTTTATATATGTAGAATATAATATAATATAATACAATATAATCAATCAATATATTACTAAAAGCTGAAACATAACATTTAATGTTGCTATGCTTCCATTAAGCCACATCAGCAGCTATGTCATTATTAATTTTTTATACAATTTTTTAACATTTAAAGTGAATTAAAAACTCTATTATATTACAATTATATTACAATCAAAATATCATATTTAATTTATCTTATTTTTAATTATTCTTATTTATTATTAAATTTTCAATTCCATTTTAACTTTTCATATCCCCACTACTCTCTACCTTAACTTTCTTCAACCTTTCTCATTCCATTTCAACTTTTCATATCCCCACTACTCTCAATATTAATATTATTCTATCTTTTTATCTTCCTTTATTTTTGACTCTTCTTATTCTTATCCTCATACTATAAAATTGTCATTCTCCCTCTTATTCCATGCATAATTTCTATTTTTCCACACATAAAAGCCCCCCCTCTCTCTCTCTCTCTCTCTATATATATATATATATTTATATTTTCCTTCAATTTTTGGTATTTATATATATATATATATATTTATATATATTTTTTAAATTTTAGTGTAACAGGTTGACCATCAAAACATACTGATGCAGTATTGAAAGCTCCACCAAATGCATCGCAGAAATCAGTTTTAGACTACTAGAAGTCAGTTAGTTTGCTAAAATTGGAATTGACAGGTAATCCAGCTTGATACGATTTAGTTTTATATTTTATGTTGTTATCTTTTTTATTCACATTGGTTGTTAAATGTTATATTATTGCATTATAAAGATAGTATATAAAAATATAATATTATTTTATTACATAGCATAACTAAAATAATATGGTGTTTATTGCTATACATTTCATTTTTATTATTTTATTCTCATCTTATTTTATTCAACATTTAAATTTAGCAACATCCTCCATATCATAATTATTTATATTTTGTCTCATTTTTTTAAAAATTAAACGTATAATATTTTATTCAATAAATAAAAATTGTTCTTATAAAGTCTTCCCATGAAATGTTACAATGCATCAATGGAAAAATGAAATACAAAACAAATATCAATTTAGAAACACTCAATTTAAAAAAAATAAAAAATAAAAAAAAAGAATAAACAATTTTCTTATAAAGTATTCCCATAAAAAGTTACAATGCATTAATAGAAAAAGAGAATACAAAAAACATGCTATTTTAGAAACACTAAATTTATAATAATAATAATAATAATAATATCAAACCAAACATATCATAAAATAATAAACTAATAGTTATGGATGTACTAACTTCATGGCAGCAAAATGGAGTAAAATAAAAATAAAAATAAACGTTACAATATGCATATTTAGTACATTAGAATTATCATCAAATTTGGGAAAACAATAGGATGTTAACAAAGAGGGAGAGAAAGAGATTAGTAAAAGAAATCAAACGTCAATTAAATAAATTAATTAGTAACTGTTAATTGGAAAACAAAGAGACCGACGGCTAAAGGAGTAAAAAATTAATTAAAGATGACCCTACGAATGTTATTATAAACTTTACAATGCAAATAAATAAATCGTTAAATTCACTTAATTAAATCATATAATCAACAATTAAATAAAATCATACAAAATTTAAACTTGAAACTAATCAAACTCTAATCTAAAAAATCATATTTATTATCAAAACTAAAAGGAAAACGTTCTTCAGTAATAATAGAAATATATAAGAAATAAAGATGAAAATTTTCAAAAAAAAAAATTTTGACATTTCATTTAACATTATTTATAAATAATAAAATATATAAAAAAAAAGTCCTTAAATGCTTATATTCTTCACACACCATGACTTTTAAAATCTAATGAAAGGTTCGAAGAATTTAACTCTCATTTAATGCCTCTATTATGAAAATCAACAGCCAGTAAAATATGATAATAGTAAGAGACATTATAAATGAGAACATGAAAAAACTAATTAGCCACTATTAATATGGAATAGATCTCTTGTTTTTATGCATCTAAGAAAATGAACTATATAGGGTTTACTTATTAAGGTATATATAAAGATTCACATTAAAAAAATATGTAAAGGTTTTATTGAAAAAAAAAAGTAGATGTAAGGTTTTTATTAACTTAAAAGACAATGAAAAACCAATTTTTAATTACTACAACCGTCGCTACTCTATAAATCACACACAACACTATATTCAATATCCTAAACAACATAGTTAGGCCCTTTTGGATATACACCACCATATTCAACTTATAAATTACAACCCAAATCAATCGTACAATTACACAATCAAAGCATGAATATGTAACATGTATTACCTTCTAAATTATTGCTTGGAATTTTCACAATTATTGAAAGAGAATCTCCAAATTTAATTTTTAGAAAACATCAAGATAAGGTGAATTTTATTCTTTTTAACTTCCATAGAAAAAAAAAAGTATTACGCACATTATTTCAACCCTTATGGAAAAGAAGGTTTACATGTAGCATGCAAAACGTATTTAATTGAGTTAGAGATGTAAAAATTAGTCAACCAACTATGGTAGAATTAAGGTTTCAAATTCTAAATAAAACAATTCTACAATAATAAAAAATTATTTTGTGATAAATATGATTATGAAATGCATTACTTTTCATTAAATTAGTTCAAATTACAAAATAATAATAATAATAATAATGAGATCACCATAAAAAATAATCATGCGCAACGCGCGGGTCTGTGACTAGTATAATATAATTAAAAGCTCTTAGTGATATTCGGTGATTTGGGAGTAAAATATATTAAAGAGAGATATGGAGGAGATTAAGTTTTTGAATCAACTTCATCATCTATTTGGTGATTTGAGAGGAAAAATACGCTAGAGGAGAGAGATATGGAGCAAACTAATAATCCTACATTTGGTGTTTCTGCATACAATCTTGCAGCTGCTCCTACATATAATTCTGTAGCTGCTCATGTATATAATTATGGTCCAGCATATAATCCTACAACTACTCAAGCATATAATTATGCAACTGCTATTGTGTATAATCCTGTAGCTACTCCTAAATATAATCCTGTAGCTGTTCCTGCATATAGTTATACAACTGCCTGTGTGTATAATTTTGTAGCTACTCTTGCATATAATTATGCAGTTGCTCCTACATATAGTCCTACAACTGCTCCTACATATTGTTATAGAGCTACTCCTGCATATATTATGCTGCTTCTCCTCAATATAATCTTGCAACTGCACCAGTATATAATCCTGCAACTGCTCTTGCAAATAATTATGCAACTACTCCTAAATATAATCCTGTAGTTGCTCTGACATATAATCCTACAGCCGCTCCTACATATAATCATGTATATAATCTTGCACCTACTCCTCAATATAATCCTGTAGCTACTCCAGTATATAATCCTGTAGCTGCTCTTGCATATAATTATGCAGCTGCTCCTAAATATAATCTTGCAATTGTTTCGGCATATAATCATGCAACTGCTCCTACATATAATCCTTCATATAATCCTGCAACTGCTCCTGCATATAATCTTGTAGCTACTCCTCAATATAACCCTGTAGCTCCTCATGCATATAGTTATGCAGCTGATCCTAAATATAATCCTGCAACTGCTCCGGCTTATTATCCTGTAACTGCTCCTACATACAATCTTGCATTTAATCCTGTAGTTGCTCTTGCATTTAATCCTACAGCTGCTCCTGCATATAATTATGTAGGTGCTCCTACATATGAGGGGTATCAACCTTTAACTTCTTCAACCATAAAAGAAGAACGAGTT